>NW_022205144.1:0-32240 GCF_008831285.2 Nymphaea colorata
AAAACAAAAAAAAAACGCGTATTTTTCGTCTAAAGGCAATTTGTATTTCGCAGTGGCATCATCTGTAATTTTTGGAAACTTTTAAATGGTAGTAAGTAAAAAAGGAATAAAACGTAAAGGTTCAAAGCTTTCGGCAGCATTTATAGAGTTTTTCGACAGAAGGGGGCGGACGAGTTTTTAGAGTTTAGGGTTTTCAGATTTGGGAACGGTGAAATCCCGGGGATTTCCGATTTCGGGCGAGGTTTCCGACATCAAATTCTCCGGCGGAGCAGACCGGCGTCTTCTTTTTTGTGTCGAGTTGCAGTTTCCGGCACCGTGCAGACCTTCGACAGCTTTCCGGCACCGTGTAGACCTCCGACTGCTACATCCGACCACGCTCTCGTGCTCAGGTAGGCTTTCCGTTAGATTTTTAGTCCATTTTCATATGTGCGTTGGACATTTTGACTTTTTGTTTACGTCCGTTAGTTTCTAATTTTTTTTTTTTTTGTTTTCGATCGATTAGTTTCAAGTTTTTGTTTTCACTCAATTTGCATACGTCTGTTGGTCGTCTACTTTATAGTTTATAGTTTATACTATATACCTCTTGTTTCAGTCTATTTGCATATGTGTTTAAGCAATTGTCTATCGCTGTTAAACTTTGTAGTTTGTACGTTTCTTGCTTTGTGGAATAGTTTTGTTTTCAGTCGATTCGCGTATGTGCTTAGGCAATTGTATGTCGCTGAAATGACGGTCAGATTTTATGGCTTCAGGACCTCAGTTGTTTGATACTTGACAGCTGCATAAAATGCCTAGAGGGAAGGACATGTTTTGGTCACATGCAACTCAAAGCGATGATGGGAAGTTGATTTGTGAATTTTGTTCTGAGCAATATGCCGGAGGAATTACACGATTTAAGTATCATTTGGCTGGACTTCATGGCAATGATGCTGCTCCATGTCCTAATGTGCCTGAAAATGTCAAGCAAAGGGCAATCATAGCTTGTGGAGTTATTTCTGACAGACCCATGAAGAAGGGGAGAATGCAAAGTGGAAGTGAATCACATTCAAGTGTAGGTTCATCATCTTCAGGCAGCAATTTTTTTTGTGGAACTTTGTCTGAGGGAGGAACAGGACAAGGCAACAACAAACAATTCCAGGCATGATGAAAAAAGTAGAAAAAGATTTTGTGGATAAGCTTCTACTGAAAGGTATTGTAATGAATAACTTGCCTTTCAACTTGCTTCAATCAGTGGATTTCAAAAATTTTGTTGCTGCTGCTACAAACTTTGGACCAGGGTACATTCTCCCGAGCTCTGAAACTACTAGATGAAGCAAGAAAAGATGCTCTAGTATATGTTGATGAAATGAAGAAAACATGGACAGAATCTGGATGCACAATTATGTCTCATATTTGGAAAGACACGATTAGAAGCAAGTTCTATATAAACTTATTGGTGAGCTCTCCAACTGGCACCGTATTTTGGAAGGCAAGTCAAGTTGAAAAAGGCCCTAAAAGTGCAGAATTTATAGTTGATTTTTTATCTCCAACTATAGAAGAAATTGGGGCAAACAATGTTGTACAATTGTTACCGATAATGGAAGCAATTATAGAAAAGCAAAACGTATTCTTGAAGGAAAATATCCAAACATTTTTACCACATCTTGTGCTGCCCATTGCATTGACTTAATGCTTGAAGACATTGATAGTTTAGAAGATGTGAAAAATATCATGTGCAAAGCAAGGCAGGCTGTCAAGTTCTTATATAATAAGCAACATGCTTTAGATATAATGAGAACTTATACAAAGGGAAAGGAGTTGAGGAGGCCCGGTGTGACTAGATTTGCCTCTCAATTTATTTGTTTGGATTCCATCTTAAAACAAGAAGAGGGCCTGAAGTTTATGGTTGCCTCCAATGATTGGAGACATGTTGAAAACACTGAAAAAAATGATGCAAAAGAACTTACAAGGCTCATTCAAAATGAAGATTTTTGGAGAAAGGGAAAAGAAAATAATAAGGTTTGTTGAACCATTAGTGAGAGTACTTAAGATGGTAGATGGGGAAGGAGCCACTATGGGCTATTTGTATGAAGCACTTGATAGAGCTAAAGAAACTATCAAGAGTGCATGCAACAACATGAGAGAAAAATATATGCATATTGGAGTATAATTGACAAGAGATGGAACCGTAATTGAACAGTCCCCATATATGCCGCAGCAGCTTATCTAAATCCTCATTTGTTCTGGAATAATAAATAAGGATGAATGATGAAGTTGGGAAGGTTTGGAGTTACAAAGAAAAACTTCTTGTTCCTGAGGATTGTGCAAATATGTCTCTTGAATTGGCCAAATATAAACCAGACATCCATCATTATTTCGTTGTGAGCTATCCATGAATATTATTGACACTTCTCATCCACGTAAGTGTCTCACTTTTTCTGAATTGTTGATGATTGGTTAAATTTTTAATTACAAATTTTGCGACTGTATGATTCTCAATTTTGTTTGTTGTTTTTTTAAATTATGTTAGGTGTTTGGTGGTTGATATGTGGATGTTCTGTTCCTATTCTTCAAAGAGTAGCAATCAAAATTTTAAGCCAGCCATGCAGGTGCATCAGCTTGCGAAAGAAATTGGAGTGCATTTGAAGCTGTTCATACAAAGAAGAGAAGCAATCTTTTACCATCTAGAGTAACTGATTTGTATTCATTAGAATGAACATGCATTTGCAAAGCATGGCTGCAGAAATGGCAAACATAAATGCAGATCGAATCTATATTGACCATGTGAATCCATTTCCAGAAGCAGAAAATTTAGAGGTTGGGTTGTCTTCAGATTTAGAAGAAGAAGATGATGAAGAATGCGGACCAAGTAGAACCAATGAAGAAGATGACTCTACTTCATTGGATGAAGATTAATGCTGTATACAATTCTTTTCCTCGAAGCAATTATATGTGATAGTTACTGGGATGACACTGCTTTTTTTTTTCCCTTTGTGTTTGTATATGTGCCTTTTTTCCTTTCCTTGAAAGTTCACTCTTATAACACCACCACTAACCACATTGTTATCATCTTCCATTGAATTGGCTGACAATTATCAACTCCTGTTTGTGTTGGTCATTTGTTTGTTGGACTTGGAAACATAGCTTCATGGATCAATGTTAACTGAGTTACATGTCAATATTTCTAACAAAATGCAAAGCACGTGGTCAATAATATATTCCTTATTTTTTGCAATTCATCGATATTGTTACTGTCCTGGTAGTGTCAGAACTGCAGGTGGCATTTGCTAGCTGTGACCAAGACAAACAGGGTCATCATTTACATCTCCTGCAGTTCTAGAGAATTACTTGAATGCGGGGCACTACTATCATCCATTCTTTATGCAGTCCAGCAAGTCTTGCTTTCAATGGATGTTGATGGTGGGGAAGGTTTGTTGATTATCCACCTATTGTATTCAGGCTTTTTGATCAGTAACCAAACATTTTTTATTGAATATGCAGCAGAGAGATTTACTGCGGAACAGTCAATATTTGTCTTTTTTTATATTTAATTGTTATTATGACAGTTACAATATTCATTGTCGATTGTGTTGTTTAAAGCTTCAAATGCATATCCAGGGACTTGATCATTCATCTGTACCAATAACATTGCATAAGTTTTGCATAACATTTATTTAAATAACTTTAGAAAATTTTGCCTTATTTTTCTCATTTGGTAAACTCCTTTGCTGCGAAAAACAATTATGCGACACAACTGAAGACAAGCACCCAGTTACATGCTTAGTTCATTCATGAACAAAGAAGGGCTTAAGTTGCCCGGAAGAAAATATTTCGAACACAGATTAGCATTTTGTTTAGCTGAATTGAGCTGATCAGCAACCAGCTGTTGAGTTCATGGCATTTTTCACTTTCTGCAAAAGCAATGTGTGGCCAAAGAAAGTGCTTCATCCACCTGTTCAGGGGCTGAACTCGAATACAAATCAAGTCGAAGATTGTGTCTCTTTATTGGCATAATATGATAATCTGCCTAACCCACCTTGCTTATATTGGCTGCTAGAAGAGCAAGCATCTGTACATGGGTGGAATGCCTGGCAAGGGTTGTTCAACATTTAATGCGCAGAACAGAAAGCGTTTGGTTTGTTTCGAGCATCTTTTCACCTGCTTACAATCAGGAAGACTACTTAGAACCATCGACCTAACATGGCACAAAAATATTCAGTTGGTAATGGTGGTCCAATTGATATACATCGCCGATATGTACGATGATGAGATGCATCAAATCACATGGAAACGAATCATATAGAAAAATGTATAGACTTGCTGTAGGTTGGCTCTTTCCAGTCTGGCTTGAAGCGTGGTTGGAGTCATTAATAAGATACAACTATAGAGAGGGAGAGCTTTGGCGGGCCATGAAGAAGGCCACGGAAAGAAAGAGAGACTGTGCTCTGGTGGGCCATTAAGCCACCACTCAGAGCCCTGAATTTCCACAAGGGCCCATGGAAGAACCTCCCCTATCTAGTTGTTCTTTCCAAGTAAAACCTTTTCCTCATCTTAGGCAATTTCTAAATTTGAGCATTCTATTTTCCTTTTTGCCAATTCCTGATTTACTTTTCTATTTATGACAAAGGGGGAGTGTATGATCAAGAATATTACGGCATTTTACTTGTGATTTTACGTGGTGGAATGTTATAATATACATGTCACCCTCACTATGTCCAAGTCAACTGTAAATGTTTAAAAATGTGTGCATATGACTTCTCGAACCAACCGACGAACCATACTTTTTGTCAAACTTGTAAGGCCTTTTTAGTCTTGAAACTTCTGCTTTTTCCCCATTAATTTTAAGAACTCCCATGCCACTAACTCAAATAGAAGATTGATGAAATTTAGAAAACCAGAAAGGTATTTGAAAAAATTGTTAAGTGGGTGATTACAAAAATATCTCCTTTGACTAGAAAAGAAAAAGTAGTAGAGAAAAAAGAAAAAAACAAGGGTTGTTGGAAAGGACATGATAAGAACTTGCATATCAACCCGGTGATCAGTTGCTGGCGAATGAAGCAATCGTGGTCAGACAGCAAAGTAAAGAATTGGTTTGGAAGTTTGGGTTCTATTTCCTTACAAATGTTTGTATCTGTTACGCGGTCTCGATTGATCTATTTGAAACTGCAGTGAGTAATGTCAACTGAAACCTCTATTTCAAATCAGCTGGTTAACGTTGTGGTTGGATGGCTTTTTTCTTTATTATTATGCATCACTAAAACCATCACAAAAAGTGAATTTTGTCGCTACAAGCCATGGTCAAGTAATTGGTCATTTCCAATATATCTTTTGTGACAGTTTTTATCAATGTAAAATAAATAAAACCATTCGACCATAGAAGTCACTGGTTGATTTCAATTATTCTCTCTCTCTCTCCCTATATATATATACACACACACATGCCTTCGAAGAAACGGTACTCTTCATCCAATTCTTTGACAATCCATTCAGTTGAACAAATGATCTTGTGTGGAGAGCCTGCGGCGGCTGAACCAATTTACAACACGATTTCACATATCTCCATTGGTTATCAAATGTTTGATACAGTGTAATATGTGATACAACTTTTTATTTATTTTGCTAGTTGTCCCGAACCAATTATAAGATTCCTCTTCAATCGACGTTTGTAAGTTCATATCTATGATGGTGCCACGTGTGCGGGCACGCGCACGCTATGACCATTTGTCCATGAAATTTAGTTGGATTTCTCTTTCATACTTACTTTTTTCCTGGAAGTTAACTCATCATTATCAATGTGATCTACAAGGCACCTAAAAGCGCCCCTTCCTAAGTTGGTCACATGTGAACGAGTTAGCTGTCTCAGTCACATAAAGCATAAGTTTTTCCCTTCTCTTCTTTGGACTCAAGGTGTCAAGTGTCAACAGCATGTGGGTTTGTCTCTGGACACATGTGAATTTATTATAAAACTGAAGACATGTGAATTTCAACTTAAACAAATCCTTTGTTATGGAACTAAAACCGGTGAATTTAAACGATATGTTCCGGATTCAATGTTCAGACAGCATAAGTTGGCCTCCAAATGCAGCACCCACGCTAATATCGGCAAACATCCATGATGAAAATGGATGATGGGGTTCTCAGATCTTGAGAATATGATTTGCCATACTATGGAACTGCTCATATCTTTTCAAGGTGAACAAAGTACTTGTAAATTCCTTATTAGACATTAATGTTCCAAATGCACCAAATCTCTCAGATGAATGATGATTTGAAGAGCTTTCTCAAGGGGTAGTGTGAATATTTGCAATGTTCCCTGTTATACGTGGATGATCAGAACTTCTGCACCATCAAGCCATGAAAGCGTAAGAGTTGGTATTCAAGTGCCACCAAATTTTATGCAGCCTACAAGGCTAACTTTTTTTTTTTCATGGACAAAATGCATCATCTATCATGCAATAATATTTATTCTCTATAATATTCAAGTCTAAATCCATCTGATCACTTTGGTCTATTGGCCAGATCGGGAATGCTGAACATTGATCAATAAATTCAAAGGTTTACCAATTAAAGGATGGCTTTTCGAGCTGTTTCATCTCTTTTACATGGAACAAATAAATATAGAATTAAATCAAATTTCCAAAATACCCTTCTAGAAATTATCATGTAGTCTTTGAAACTCATTAATTAGTCGTTTTATTGAAGAAAATAGTTAAAAAAAATCACTTTGGATTCATCCAGTTCTGGACATCACCTAGAGATTCATTGTCACGAAAGTTCACAAGACACTGACAAGTCCTAGCAGGCCCAAATACCATCTTATTCGTTTCAGAATAATGAAAATACAGTGACCTGCTCAGTCGGTCCAATTCAACACCGCTAGCTTAAGCACATCAAAATGGACTATGTATCTGATTCAAGAATATATATATATATATATATATATATATATATATATATATATATATATATATATATATATATATATATATATATATTGGTTTTGGTGAATTATCCAAGTTGATGCTGATAAAATGTTTCCCATATTTAAGAAAGTTGAGATGTTCTAAGTTGTTTTCCGAAGGTTTTACCTCGTTGAAAAACATCGTTAGAAAATTGATAATATGTCGCTGCAGTAAACAACCGGATCAGCTTTCAAAAATACCCATGAGATGACATTAATCAATAACCATGTTTTTCAAGAGCTTTATTACTACAGCAATGTTAATGTGAAGGGATGGCCGCAGACAGCTTCTTACATCCTTATGCTTTCTTTTCAATTATAATTCACTTTGCATGTGTAAATCGGGACGAAAAAAGTTTCTCTGTACATATTATGCTCTAGGCTTATTCACTAGACTTATACAGATCATAACATATGCTCTAGGCGTATTTCCTAAACTTATATGGATCATATTGATGCTCCTCACTCTGGAACTCTCCGACCATATCTTTTTGAAAGCTCCCTAATGAGAGGCTTCTCATTAGCACCATGCGGCCCATCAAAAGTATCATGCTTCGAGATGCTCTCAACCTGAAATTAACGGATCAAAGTTACAAAACTTAGCAGGAACCAGAAAAGTTCAATGAACTATGAACCTCCACTCACCCATGTCCTAAGTGGAGTAAAGCATGCTTTAACACCTTCAAACTTTGGCTGAAGGAGACTTTTTCCTTTCACCTTAATGTCCTCGTTCTTCCCGACATAGAGAAAAAATAATGAAGGTTAAACCATCAAAACAGTAGCATAAGTACACAGGTATATTTATGCAGTACAAGGATATGAGCAAATTGCTATTCGAAGTATACACAGTTCTTGTTGTACGTGCATGCATATGACTTTATAGTTTATACCAAACCAGTACTATCAGTCTCAACAAAAATATGGTCAACGCAATTCCAAGTGTTGTATTGCATCATAAACTCTAAGAGTCTAAATAGATAGACATGTTAAGCACTGAGCTATACATAATGAAGAAACTGGCAGTGAATTGTAGGATCAATTTGAAGTTCCTAAGCAGAATGGTATATCCATGCGTTTACTCACTAAAACATCCACAACAGAGAACTGCGTTTCTTTCCACCTTCGCAATAATTAGTTTCCTTCTCCCACAATAGAAAATGGTCATTACGCCCATGAACGTGCAATATCCAGATATAGGTTATTCTCATGTTCCAAAATTTCAGCCTTGAGTAATGGAAACTGGACACTGTCAGACGGATTATTTAACAAATCTCACTGTATCATTCATCTAAACTTAAGATAATATGAAGACCAGTTGATTGCTGTCAAAATGAGAAACTTAAGCAATCAGCTATCTCGTTCAGAGAACAAGTTACAAAAGGTACTGCAAATTATTTCAATCTACGGCATGCGCTTCACTGGCTGAAGCACATGCCTCACAGTGGTCCACACTTGAAGCCTGAGACAAGCTTCAGGAAAAGTATTACCTTTTAGTAAAAAATTAAAACAAAGGTTCACACATGATGCGCCTAATGATAAGCAAGGCATTAATGATGACCTTTTAGGCACCTGCAAGTAGTGAGGATGACATGGTTTGCCATCCTGTCACATGCAAAAAGCCCATTTTGTGCAACAGGTGGAACCGTGGAAGTGAGCCTAATCTATGTTTTGTACTTTTTTTTTATGCAAAATACCAACTTATTACAATAAGAAAAATAAAGAGAACAAATTTTTTTTATTTCTTCAACAATTTCATAGTTAACAATTACGCATAGTACTTCTATTTACATGCAAAAGTAACAATCAAGTGATCTATTTTAATATATTGCATTTTAAAAAGATTAAATGGATAATCTCAAAATTTTCAAAAATAAAGAGACATGATATTTTTCTTAGAAGTTTTTTGGTGACCATCTGTAATGTTCTATACAAATTCCGAAAGAATGTTGTCACTTGCTGCATGACAAAAGTAAAAATTATCTAAAGACCATCCAACTTTTGGATGATTTAGATAATAATGTGATGTAAATGTATTTTATTGTGCTTTTAGTTTTTTTTGTCAAGTTTTCACTATTTGTATGAATATTATATGTTTTATAATTATAATCATGAAAATTATGCCTCACCTCATGATGGACTCACTGCCTCGGTTCGCCTCATGACATTTAACAACATTTGTATTTATATCACAAAGCAGCATTTTATGGCATTATATCTCACTAGGGATCATGACAGTTATTCGTAGCCCTCTGACAACTGGTCATTTAGCCTGACATTCTCCTACTCGACTAAAGAAAAATGCCTGAGCAATGGAAGGTTAGTAATGCAGATTATAGTTGACTGCTTGAACAGTAATAATATGTTGTACTTACAGATTGCAAGTCTAACTGTGAGGCAGCAAAAGCAAATGTGATAGTTGCAGCCCCAAAAACAATCATTGTAGCAACAACAAAAGCTTTTCCAACTACAGAAAAGGAAGACAACATAAGAGACTCCCAGAGAAAATACTTCTATCCAGCTAAAATAACTAGAAAAATCATGGCTGACAGAGATTTTGGTATAAAGTTAGGGGCAAACTAATTTCACAAGAATGAAACTGCTAGGAACAATTTGTGCTATATACATTCTCCACGGACAGAAAACGTTTTCAAAGGGTCCACTATTCTGCAGACGAAACTTATGGAGAGAGAATATTTTTCAGGAGTTCTTGCATCTAAATAGCGAATGAAGATGGTTGCATGTAAGAGTTTTCTATCCTAACAAAAACTGGTCCCACAAACGAAACTGAATTATAGGTGATTATAACCCTTGAGGAAAATAATTTAGATGACCAAGACCGTACCTGAACTAACAGATTGGTTTTTGGATATATGAAAACAATCTCTCAGTTAAAACTGGTTGACAAAACATCAGAAGTCCAAAGATTTATTGTCCTTATGGTAGGTGAGCTATGACTATGTTTTTCTTCTTTAAAAGAACATTAGGTTCCATGTAAAGAACGGATCACAACTAGCAGAAATTTCATTATGGAACCAAAGACATGTTCAAGATTTTCCTGGAAATTAGTAGTAGAAAGTCATGCTGACAACAGATGATGAGCAAATTATTTCACTGACATGGGACTTACTTTGTGAAATTCCCTCAGCCATGGCCCTCAATTTCTTAGCATCACTATTTGTGGCCTTGTCACGCCTTAATTCGTTCGCTGTTGAGGCTGGAATTGACTGATCAGAATTGGGCAAGCTCCACCTATTAAATCATTTAGATTTTTCACATCATCAATACTTTGTGTGGCTTCATTTTGCAAACTTACTTCACCAGACTCCAGAGCTAATGATAAATAGGGAATGTGTTCACCTAGTTGATTCCAGTGATTGAAGTTAAAGCTAGTACTAAAGGGCACTACACAATTACAAATTAAATAAGGGGAACACATATTGACACTGTTCATGTAAATAGCAAGATCAATTTAACATACTCTGTGGATGCTTTAATGGGACACATACATGTAAAACCAGTAATGGCTTGAGTAACACACTTTAAATCAGTTAAGATTGTCATTGGTTTGTTCCTAGAATTTTTATTGCATTGAACTGTCACTTGTCTGAAGACTCAGGAATAAAGCAAGCAGGAGGTAAGCAGAGAAAGCAAGGATAATATAGCAACAAAGTGAAAATCTCAAGAAACTCATTGTTGATTTGTTTGGAGTCTTGGACATCTTATTATTCAGGCAACAGTGCATGATTAGAGCAGTAATTCTTACAATTACATAATGAGATATATACAAAGACCTAGTAAAATTCTACGTGCCTTACGTTGAATGATGATTACATGTTTGGCCACATTTTCTCTATCATCATTTTCAAGTTACAAATGGTCCGTTTGATTGATGACTTGTGCTTAAGGAATCAATGTCCTGTCTTAGTCTAGCCATTTAATGAATATGTTAGGTACAAGGATTCTATAACAAACAAATTGAATATGCTTCTATTAGTTGAAAATGTTGATTAAGAGAATTAACCAATTAAGTATTATTCCCTTGGTTAGATGTTGATAATCACAATAAATATCCAGTTCATCAAGTCAAGTGAACGATGTATACTGAGATTGCAACCATTACAGATGCCACCGATCCCAATTTGACTTCCTTCTTAGATGAAGTGATGTTGTCTTGCATTCCACTAGTCCAAAATATGATGTTTCTTCGCATAGGCACACAACATGCTGAGACATTCATTATTATGTTGGCATCTCAAATCCAATCGTACAGGATAAACACTCATAATTAAAGGACTTTTTTCTCGTTTTTGCTAGCCATTTCTCTTGTGTTACTTTTTGGATACAACGACATATCAAAAGATAGAATTTACTGTACCTAGATGCGAATTTGAGGGTTAAGCACAATGTTTGGCTCTGGGAAACTGTAGTCATAGATTCAGACATCTACCCTTGTGAATATTATGTACTTATTTTCCTGCTCAATGCAGAAATAAATATCTGTCATCAGCTTCTCTTTTCTAATTAATAGAAATATGTGATTTTCTTTGCAATCTTTGGTACTTTTCTTTAACATATTTATAGGACTTCTTTATTGAGGAAAAATATTTGGCAGAGTCCTCTACGAACATGGACACTAAAAGATTTTTAAGTTATCAAACACACCTTTCGATTAAAATTTAACTAGTCACTCATGTAGTTCGGTCTCATGATTTAATAATGGTCGCACAATTATTTTTCACGGTCTCCAGTATTGAAAAAGGAAGAAAGGAGCAGTTAATTGGACTTCTCCAATGCTTTTAACTTCCGGGCTACTAGTTTGAACATAAAAGATTTTGCACTTAATCCTTCGCCAATTATATTCTTAGAGTCCTTCACCCACTAAGTAACTGGTCAATTTTGTACAACTTTGGCCAACATCAACCGATAAATTGTATAGTTCTCGTCTACAAATATCGCAAAAGACCCAGATAAAAAACTGGTGAAATCATAACCAAGAAAAGCAAGCAAAGAGTTGGTGAAGCAAAAAACAAACATACATAAATCATAAAGGATGCATCCATCTATACGAGCAAGTGCTTGCATAGAGAATTTGAATGTATTGTCGTTTTAAAATATCAACTAATCAAGGACAAATAATTGATGAGGAAAACAGAGAAGTCAGTGGTTGTTGTTCTTTCATTCATGCATAAAATTCAGGAAATTCTGTGGAATTAAAATAAGTTACGCTAAACTCCTTGTGTCCGACAAGCGGCAGTTCCACTAAATCCTTTGCTTCTAAATACACGGGAAAGACACCCAAAATAGAAAAAAGAAGAAGAAGAAGAAGAAGAAGGAAAGCCTCAAAGTAGCATTTCTCGAGCACAAGTTATGATCGGAGAGTTAAAACTTACTAAGTAATTAACATAATACTTTATAATGGAGAAGCAGAATAAGAAAAAGCAAGACAATTTCATCCAGCTCGTAGCTAATTCGGTAAATTGAACAAAGAAACTCCAATGTAAAACCGAAAGGTGATCACGACAACTTTCCATTAAACCAACGAGAAAGACGATAAAAATAGCCTAAAAGCCATGTCAAGTCAACCCAAGAAAAGCTCCCAACCTTCTCGGGCCAAAAGTAACCGGCGGCAAGGAGACGAAAGCACGAAGTGGGTTCACTGCGTCCAGGGAACGGCGAGAAGAAGGATCCGATGAATTGGGGAGCGACCATTTGGAGTAGGCAGAGAGTGTGGACAGCGAGGACGGCCGATCGGTCTTCAACGGGAGGGAGTGGCGAAGGACCTCAGGGAGGACGTCGGCGGCCGCCGACGAGGAGGAAGCTGGTGGGGAGGACGACGGAGAAGGAGGAGAGGGAAGTCTCTGAGCGAGACGAGCCGCAGCGTGCTTGGACTCCTGAAGGAAGAAGGAGCCCTCCTTGCTCGCCAATCGCCCCGCCAAGAAGCTCATCCCCCTTTCCCTCTCTCTCCCCCGGAAGTTCAGGCTCTGAATGGTCCTCGCGTCCCATTCGTATATGAGGCTGAGCCATGTTATTTTCATGTAGGTCCATCCTTTATAGGATATTGACGTATTCGAGCTTCAATTTTATTTCTATTTTCCCAGTCCGGTTATAGCATTTGAAAATAGTGCTTGTGAATCGTGACTAATTTTGCTAGTAAAGTTAATTCTTCATCAAGTGATATTAGCACTCAAAAAACTCAACAAAAAAAATGAAGTCATGAAAGTACAATATTGTAGTATACCATAGGTTGATTTAAATTTCAAAGCAACTTGGACTCAAAGACAGGAAGAAGGTTGAAGAATGATGTCGATTTTAGTCTTTCTATTTGCATGACATCAAAATTGGATGTTTCCTCTTCTAACCTAAAAAAATTGGAACGTATAGAGAGTTGCCTGAATTTCGAACTCTGATACCAACTTTTTGACAAACCCCACAACTACAATAGACTTCCTTAAGGAAAATTAAATACAACAAGTTCAGGCGAGTTTATATGCATGCCAAGGAATTAACCAAGCATTAAAACTGATCATTACATATTAATATTATATAATTTGATCGAATGTAATTGATTTACATCTTTAGTCAACAAAGATCAAAGAAGAAGAAAATAATAAAAACACATCACGAGTCATCGTCAACGGGCAGCTCTAAGCGACAGACTGGGCAAGAATGCGCTCGTTTAAGCCATGCCAAGATGCAGCCTTCATGAAACTCGTGGGAGCAAGGCATCTTAGCTAAGCAGTCTCCTCTGCCAACTTCATCCTGGCAAACCACGCACATCTTCTGCTCAGAAATCTCCTCCTCCTGGTCGTCGACCTTCTTCCTCTCCAAGGCATCCACCGAAGCCTTTGATGCAGGAGCCGGCGGCGGCTCATAAGCAAACAGAGAATCGCCGGCAGCCAAATCCTCTGTCTCCGCGAGAAAAAACTCCACCAACTGCTCCTCCAAAGCGTCAGTCATATCATCGGCGCCGGCAACCCCCCACTCCTCGTCCCTGAGCGCCTGATAAGTCAAGGTGGTAGTCGACACTACCACCAGAGACTCGTCGGGTCCCACCACCGTCCGGCGATCTCCCGGCTGGATGAAGTCCCACAGCTCTCCTAAAACATGGCCGACCCACCCGACCAGCCGCTCGCACCGGACATCGGAGAAGTGTCGCACGACGTGCTGCGCCACGTCCTCTCGGGTCTGTAAGCTGCTCCGATCCACGACGACGGAGCTTCTGAACAAGTTGAGAAGACGAAGATGCGCCGGCGTCTCCGTTGAACGTCCTTCTTGACGACCACCTTCAGCTCCTCTGGTTTGGAAAAGGATCATCGTTTGGAATTTCAAATGCACCGTTCCTGAAGCCGTCCCATGCTCCTCAGATCTTGGTTCCAGCGATCCCATTGCGAAACTGCGATTCGATGTGCGAATCGTCGACCTCAACATCTCTCCCTCAACGTCTTCTGCAGATTGGAACTCAGAAGTTCGGACAGTGCTTAACTAATAGATGAAGAGATATAGATAGCAACAAGCATCAAAGCGGGAGCGCCTACCCTTCTCATTTATCTTGATTAGATATGCATTTTTTGATTGATATAAAGCTGGACGTATATCTAAAATCTCCAAACCAAAGCTCTCCTAGCTGAGTGGATTAAATGTTGATGCAGTTTAGACCGGTAGTTGAATATGTATCTCTCTAAATTGCAGGCGTAACTGAGTCTTAGATTGGCTTCTTAGTTGTTAGACTGGGAGTTGTTTTAGATAAATATATATATATATATCTCTAATTACGTTATGTTTATGCCATCTTGATATGTTAACTACCTGCACGTTTTAAAACTTATCAACTGACTAGTCTACTGAGTAGATATGTTTTAAGATAAGATCTTTGTTGAGAGAGAGAGAACTCATGTTAGAAGGAGCGCACCATTTTTTATTTGGCAATTTTCTCAATTCTGTTCTCAAACTTTATATGTGGAATTGGAACAAATAAATGTGTTATAGTAAAAGGATATGTGTTCTTAGTCTTATTGTCATCTCATAAATATTATTTTATATTTATTTATTATTTTATATTTTTTATCTTAAATACATGAATGTACAAATGTTTGAGCATGCAAGTAAATGCACATGTTGATAGTAGAATTCACCCTCGACGTATGCTCATTTATGTAACTCAATTTGTATTAATCATGGGCTTCAAAAAGAAAATCACCAGTTGACCAGAGACAAAAGGTTAAGCTGCGCAATATAAGCGTCACAATAGGTCTAACATGGCGCTTTCCTTTAGTATCAGAAATGAGGGTATTCTCTGGCGCTATATTACCACTAAAACCATAGTTAACTTTTTTAATCGGCATCCACGAAAATGCAATTTCCTTTAATATCAGAAATGAGGGTATTCTCTGGCGCTATATTACCACTAAAACCATAGTTAACTTTTTTAACTGGCATCCACAAAAATGCAAGTGAAAACTCTAGCACCATATTAGCACCATAGTTAATTTTTTTAAATTGAAGTCTCATTCCTGGTGAATGTTCCTTATCCTCCCTGGTGGGGAGCAGAAACTGCTTGTCACTTAAGGACCGTTTAATGGGCAGGAAATATCCTGTAGCACTAGAAATAAAATTCAAACTTTTAAAATTTTCTTTTTGCCCATCAAACGTGGGATGAAAAAAACTTACCATTGGTTCGGTTTTCGGAAACTGTTTTTAGAAAATTCCATCTCACCCCAAGGGGTAAAAAAAAATTTATGAAAAAAAAAAACGTTGGCTTCTTCTTCTCGCATCAACATCACCCAACCTCACCCTCTCGTCTGCTGCCATTCCTCAACAAACTATCTGCCGCCCTCCTTCACCTATGAAACTCTCCACTAGGTGGAGACAAGCAGATGGTTTCTGGGCTAAAACCCTCGGCACCTTCTGCCTGGACTGTGCCTCCTCTCTTTGCAAACTCTCCACACCCTCCACCTCTAGTAGGTTTGTTCAACCAGTCAAGCTCGACTTGAAGTTGTTCGATAAACTTGACTTGAACTCGACTTGTTTATTAAATGAGTCGAGTTTGAGATATGAAATGAACTTGATAACCTAAACAAGTCGAGTCCGAGTTAAGTGGGCTCGGCTCGGTTAAACTTAGTAAGCTCGAGAAAGAAAATATATAAAATATATCTCATAAAATTATGAAAAAAAATAAATTGATCAAATGGGTACACACGTGGCTAGTATATGACTAGTATATGAGAGGTCCAATGCTCAAGTCTACATGCCACCTCTTTCTTTAAACTTTTTTTTTTAATGAAATGCTTGGCCTGACTCAAACCAATCTTTTGCTCGAACCGAGTTCGAGTTTTAAGAACTGGAATCGAGTCAAGCTCTATTAATGAAAACAAACCCGAGTAGAGCTCAAGCCAAGTTCGAGTTTCTTTCAAGACATGGGCTTCGGTGAAAAAGAAGGGTGGAGAAAAGCTCCACTGAAGAAAAAAATAGTGAAAATGTGTCCAAACCCTTGTGTTTTTGTCAAAAATTTTCAATTCAACCCCACAAGTTTACATGTTTTTTTAAATGGTTGGGTATCTTTTAAAACAATTACGTAGACACCCCACAATTAAGCTTCACATTAACTAGATTGTGTAATCCTCCCATCTTGCACAACCTACATTAATTGATTCAGTGGCCTTTTAAGGGTAGGAAGAACGCCCTTAGTCTGAGCAACAAAATATCATGTAATCAATGGCAGACTCAAAATTTTTTGGCTAAGGGTACAGTAAGTTTAAATTTCAAACTTTAAGGAGCACTCATACACAAAAAGCTTAAAATTAATGAGGTCTATATATGTAAATAAAGAAATTTTGTGGGCTGGTGTGGGCAATTGCCCACACCAGCTACAATGTAGCTCCACTTCTGCATGTACAGAGTCTACTTACAACAAGTCTTATGACATATACAACAAAATTTATAAGAAAATATACAAAAGATGCTGGTCACATTTATCAGAACGATATACTTATGAAAAAATGAGTACATTACAAGAAAATAAGAAAAAGGAAAAAGAATGAAGGAAAAGAGGGAATGAAGAATAAACGAATCTGGGAAGCCAAAAAAGGGGAAAACGAGAAGTCACGTTGGGAGAAGAAAGAAAAAGGAGAAGAGAAAGGGAGAAGAGAAAGGGAGAAGGATGAAAGAAAAATAAATCATTTCATCTTTTTTAAAATCGTCCTAAAAATTGTTCAGAGAGTTGGCTATTTTCAGTATCTTTTTTTTTGTGAATTTTAAAATTTAAATATTGGAAAAGAAATTTGCTGTTTCTTACATTACAATTCTGCGAAATTCAAGATATGCATAACTTGTCACATTTGAAGAATTTTGTACGGAATCATTTTACTGAAAATTATCTACACTTTAATTCTTTTTGAAAAATCATTTGATCTGTACCGAAAAAGAAAAATCCATGAGTCTTCTTCCAAGAAAATTCAATCTAAGAACCATGATAGAAGAATCGATCATATTGGAACAGATTTATCTCAGCATATTCTGCAAGATCCATTGGGATTAATATAAGATTGTCTCTGTTATTCCCATTCCTGCGTATATATGAATGCATTAGTTCTCCAATTTCCCAGCAAGAACAAAGATACGGATGCAATCACTGGAATATCTTCGATCGTGAAAGAGAGAATGAAGTCAGCAACACAATGTGGAAGATGCGAACACTAGAGAGAGAGAGAGAGAGAGTGGAACGTGTGCCCAAATACTCAAAGCTGAAAAGCATATGAGAATCTAGCTGCGTTTATATATATATATATATATATATATATATATATAGAGAGAGAGAGAGAGAGAGAGAGAGAGAAAGAGGGGGGAGAGAGAGAGAGAGAGAGAGAGAGAGAAAGAGAGGAGGTTGAGGGACTTCTTTGCCTAATGTTGGTATATGTTTGCATTGTCAATATAGACGAAGGATGAAAAATTATCAACATATGATATATTATATATCTGATAAAATGTTGAGTTACATCTTTAATATTATATATCTGATAAAATGTTCTTTAATCAACAAACATGATCGAAGAAGAAAAGAAGTAGTAAAAATGCATGAAATCTGTCAATAATCATCAGTCGGCAACTCATGGCGACAGACAGGGCAAGAATGGGCTTGTCGAAGCCATGCCAGGATGCAGCCTTCATGAAATTCATGGGAGCAAGGCATTCTAGCCAGGCAGTCTCCTCTACCAACTTCAGCCTGGCAAACCACGCACGTATTCTGGCCATTTTCCTCCGCCTTCTTCCTCTCCAAGGCATCTACGGACGCCTTCGACGCTGGGGCCGGCACCGCCTCGTAAGCAAACAGAGCATCGTCGTCGGCCAACTCCTCCAAATCGTCGGCAAGATCCATCTCCTCCTGAGCTTCCGTCATATCTTCTGTCGGATCCTCCAAATCGCCGTCAACATCTTCCCGGGAGTCCATTGAGTGATAAGTGACGGTGGTAGTCAACGATACCGTCTGAACCTCGCCGGGACTCAACGCCGCCCGGCCATCTCCCGGCTGCAGGATCAAGTCGCACATCTCAATTGCAACATGGTCGGCCCAACCGAGAAGCAACCCGCACTCGTGATCGGAGAAGTGTCGCCGGACGTGCTCCACGACTTCCTCTCGTGTCCGCAAGCTGCTGCGGGTCACGATGACGGAGCTCGTGAACAAGCGGAGAACATGAACCGCCGGAGTCTCCGTTGAACCACCTACTTCACCACCACCTTCAGCTCCTCCGGTTTCTGAACAGATCCTTGTCTGGAAATGCAGATGCACCATTGCTGAAGCCGTCGCGTGATGTCCAGTTCTTGGTTCCGGCGCCGCCACCGTGGAACTGCGAGTAAACGAGCTAACAGTCGTCCTCAACATCTCTCTCTCTCTCTCGCTCTCCCTCTCCGATCTTCTGCAGATTGGAAGTACTCGAGCTGCGGTGCTTAAGCAATTAATCTATGAAGAGATATGTAAAGCAACAAGCACGAAGATCTGGAAACTCATGCCGCTTGATTTATCTCCATTCTCGGTTAATTCAATATTTTTTAATAGATATATGTGTAGAATCTGGAACTCGAAACTCATGCCGCTTGCTTTATCTCCATTCTTGATTAATTCAATATTTTTTAATAGATATATGTGTAGAAGCTGGAAATATATAGAGATATATATCTAAATCCAGATGGCAACAACCGTTTACGTGGATAGGATTCGGATGCAGCTTAGACTTGTAGGTGAATATATATATCTCTCTAAATCGTAAGCAGATCTAAATCTGAGATAGTTGTCTTAGTTATCAGATTGAAATTGCTTCAGCCGTCCCAACTGTTCATTTATTTTCCAAACTTATCTACTGGACGCACCATTTTTTATTTTGCAGTTTTCTCATTTGTTTTCACAATTTTTTTTTATGGAATTGGAACACATAAATGTATGTTCTAACTGTAGGATATATATCATCTTAGTACGCTCACTACTAATTAAATGGAAATTGACATTTGAAGAATTTACATGGAATCATTTTATTGAATTGAGCTTGACCCACATAAATTTTAGCTAATGACATTGACTGAATGCGTGCAATTGGGTTCTCCATCTCATCATCATGTTCTTCTTCTTCTTATGTTCTCGTATGGCTACAGATCAGGCTGAGCCGGGGCCAAGCCGATCCAAATCGTCAGCTTAATTCGTTGAGTCGGCTAGGGATTGTCTAAATCTAGACTGTTAATTTAGCATCAATTTTAACTATTAAACAACATCATTAAGACATGAACTAAGTCTTTTTGTTAAAAATAAATGAATCTAGTACTCATGTATGTTGCTTATCAGTTATTATTTTGTAATACTGTTCATAAATTTTAGTTTTTTAATCATATTGACTTAATGTTTACTTAGATATCTTCAACTTCCTCACAGAACTGTTTTTGCTATAATCTCAAACGCTCTGCGTACCACACATACTGCGGCAAGGATCGGTATCAGTAATGGCTTCGTTTTTATGCCATCCACAAGATCAAAGGTATACAAAAAATATATATATCACCATGAAATCATATTTTTAATTACCATAAAACAAAAATCTAGTAGTGATCACTTCGATTTACATTAAGTTAAATTCAAGATTAACCATGAGAAAGTTATCAATGGCAGAACTGGTTTATCAAAACACTCGGTAATTAAGATCCACGGGATGACCGTTTAGTTTGTCTGTGTGAAGCCAACAATCGTGAGCTTTTTGCCGGTAAACACATGAACGCAACCCCTGCAAGCTAGAATCGACTTGAACATATAAAAGGCGGATTCATTTCGATTTGTTAGAAGGATTGGAAAAATCTAAACTGACTCATTTTCAATCCTTGTTAGATCTAATTATCTGTGCATCAAATGGACGTGTTGAAACCATTTGCAGGTGAGAGGGAGTTTAAATTTCCACTGCTGTGTTTGCAGCAAACGTAAATGAATCTTCATGTTCAAATCCATGGATCCCGGCCAGAGCCGAGTCTTTCTTTAATTTTCCAGCTTCTATATATAATTAATATCTAAGATCCACCATGAACAAACTAGTATTTATAATAGATTTCCAGGCAAAAATTGTATTACTTGAAAAACCTGCATCTTACACATAGAATAAGGTTTAAAATGTTCATACATCAGATGAATCAATGTTTCGTATCAGAAAAAACGTAGGTCATGAGCCCAATGAAAATGGGTATAACCTAAATACATTGGTGAGTACATCAATCGGTCGGCAACTGGAACCTACAGAGTGGACAAGAGTGGGCTCGTTCGAGCCAACCAACGATGCATTTCTCATGGAACTCGTGGTCGCAGGGCATGGCGGCCAAGCTCCCTTCCTTGCCGAACTCGTCCTGGCAGATGACGCAGACCTTCTTTGCTAGCGGATCATCGCCATTACCATCCATGGCCGCTCTCTTTCTCTTCAACGAATGCACCGACGACTTGGATGCTGGAACCGTCCTGGTGGGCTCGGACGCTTCCAGACCCTCACCGGCGTCCTGGCCGGGCAAAACCTGGGAGAGCTGCAGAATGAAGGTGAGCTGGATGGGCTCACCGTCTGGAATATGCCGTGCACGGATGCGAACCGCTTCTTGGATGCTGCCGCACAGTTCCGACGCATGGCTCTGCATGTGTGCGGCAGTTGCAGCCGGCCTGCCGGCGCACAGTCGCCGTCCGATGTGATCCCAAATGGAATCTACCGTGTCAAAGCAGCAATAGCACATGGTGGTACGATGAGTCTCTGCCCCTAAGAGCACAAACATCCTTATTCCGTCATGCTCTGCACGTCTCTGCTCGTCATACAGCTCCACCACCAGCGTCAGCTCCACTTTCCTCATTTCTGCCATCCTTCTCCTTCTTCTTCTTCTTCTTCTTCTTCAAGATGAGGTTAGAAAAGAAGCGGTAAACAAGATGAGGTTAGAAAAGAAGCGGTGCTTATTTACCCATTAATGAACGAACAGATACATATATATAGCAAGCGGCACAGAGCAGAAGTCTAGAGGCATATTGTTCGAGTTTATCTCCATTCTTGATGAACCCATTTTGTGATTGGTACAAGAACTGAATAGAATTTGAATTTGAATCCACCGACACCAATTCAGATCTGAGTCTTGAGTAGTTGATGACGGTTGCCTCCGATAAGTATCTGATTATAGTGCAATATGTAACGGTATGTATATCTTAACCGTCAGGAAGTTTTAAAACTTGTCTTCTAAGTTTCTAGCCAGTCGATTGAGTGAATATTAAGAAGATCCATACCCCTCTACGGTTAACGTTAATTAATTTAATTTATATGAAGTAAATTAATATTGGGGACACACACATGCGTGTGTGTCCAATAGTTATTTATAAATTAAATTAAGAAACATGATAAATCATCAAGGTGAAGTGCCCAATTTAATAGGTACTATTTTACATATATATATATATATATATATATATATGCCTTAATTTAATTCCATTAAAGATAATTTTGAGTAGAAATAGTCCCCATTAAATCGGGCACTTCACCTTGATGATTTATCACGCTTCTTAATTTAATTTATTCGAAGTAAATTAAATATAAAGGTGGCTATGTGTACCGGGTTCATATTTATCAAGGTGCACTGTGCATAGTCTTCACAAACTCCTATAGGTCGATGGCTCAGTCTTAAGGATACTTATCATGCATATGAGCTCGTCTACAAGTGCACATACCAATGCATATAACTACGGGCTTCTTTTTCAGTGAGACAAATCACTTATATACGAACGATCGAGATCACTGCAAGAATACACTTGAATACCTAGATTGCTTTGTTTGATTATATTGACGTGAAGAATACGTACACTTGGTTAGATAGAAAATCCGAACTGATTTCATTTTCGAACCTTGTTTTGCTCATCATCTGCCCATCTGATTGAAGACGTGTTCAAGCCAATAAATCATTGCTGCTGTAAAGGAAGCCATATGAAAATCCATCGTCAAGTTCTAATTCAAATCCATTGAAGTATCCAAACGACAGTTTTGTTAAGAGGCTTTAGTTATACAATTTCAAATTTTTAATGAGCACTAATATGTAAACAAAGAAATTACTATGAATTAATAATATCAATATGAAAATAAGCATCTTTGTATTCAACTATCTAAATAGAGAAGCTAAGACTCTCCAAAGTGGATTGAATTGGATCCTGCTTAGACCGTGAATTTATCTCTCTCTTTCTAAATCAAGCGGATTGAGGCTGGGAACTATAGCTTCCTTAAATAGTTGTCATATTGGGCATTGCCCACCAAGAGAAATACATATCTCTAATTACTTTATGTTTATGCCAATATGATATCTTTACAATCCTACGCTTTAAAGCTTATCTAACAACTATATATATATATATATATATATATATATATATATATATATATATATATATATATATATATATATATAGAGAGAGAGAGAGAGAGAGAGAGAGAGAGAGAGCTCACATTAAATAGTGGCACCATTTTTAATTTTGTAATTTTCTCATATTTGCTACTTTAATAATAACTTAATTACCATGTTGCTCCAAGGGCTATACCATAGCTTGTGGCGAAAGTCTCTTTGTTAGTTTGATTCTTGTGGGTGCTACTCATCTAACCTGTAAACAGTGATAGTGTAATGAGGGAGAGCTTTCATGGTGGCTCCCAATCATCCAAACTTAATTACTTTTCTAAAAAGGTTTCTTTCTATGTCTTCATATATTTTATTCATCCACAAGGTATGCGTTAGAAATATCTCTCCTCCATGTTAGAGCTTAAGTACCAAATTTGGAATACACTGATGTGGTTCCTCCACTATTAGATGTTGATAATGACCTTTGCAATATATATATATATATTGAAATTGATGTGGTTCCTCCACTATTAGATGTTGATTATGACCTTTGATATATATATATATATATATTGAAATTGACTCGGAATTTCATCCCGAGTCAGATTGCCATCAAACTGGGCCATTTAGGTACTGACCCAAAAGCACCGAGTCCTAAAGGACTTAGAGGATTTGATTCTGGATTGGGCGGATCAGTTTAATTGTTTTGAGTCGTTTCATATCGTCCAAATCTAGACTGTTTAATTCTGCACCAATTATAACTCTTGCTCAATATTCCTAATTAAGACATGAATTAAGTTTTTTTTTTTTTAAAATGAATCTAGTGTATGTTGTTTATTAGTTATTACTTCGTAATTGTGTTCATTAACCATAAATATTTTCTTGATGCTTATTCCTATTTTACAGATATTTTCAGCTTCTTCATCAATTTGTACTAAAAATTATTACTATATAATATGTTTCATTTTCTATATATCATCCACAACAAATACACCCGAGCAGAGCCATAAATTTCTAGCTAAGTTGCACAAGTAATAAATTTAAAATTTTTAAGTGATACTGGAACTATTCCTCTTTAGCCCCCTCCATTCCTTGAATTCTTAAGAGTGCAGAGTTGTTTCTGCAATGTTAAATTATGGTGAGTGCTCAAACAAATTGGTCTGAAAACATGGTTCAGATCTCTCGGTCATGATCTTTTAGCTGTATAAAGCATAGGGAAAGGGAGAGGCTTTAGCCTTCACTTGGGCATGCAGTAGAACCTCCTCCTTTCACCCAAAGCACAAGGCGCAAAACTGCTCCTCTACTACTGTTTGCTCGGATCAACTGGTTATATGGGCCGCTTCCTCTACTACTACTTGCTCGATTCAGCTTGCTATATGCGTCGGCTGGTGCACAATCTTCTTTTTAATAGAAAAAAAAAAAAAAAAAAGAGAAAAAAAGTTAAAAAACTACTGAAAAGGACGTTTCTTTTAAAATAATTTTCAAAATACCCCAACTGCCACATTTATATACAAGTCCAGCTTGAGCTTGAATTAAAACTAGAGTTATAAACTGGTCGAGTTTCAACATTTAAGCCCGACTTGGCTCGTGTTTTTTTTGTATTTTGAGTTTTCCTGGGCTGTCAATAATTTTTGACAAATTTTATCACTCTTTTAGTGGTGTTCACTTTCATTTAATATATATATATATATATATATATATATATAAAATTGGTTTACTCAGTGAAGCTTGAAATTGCCTCGTAAAGCTCGAGCCGATCTCACTTGTTGTACGTCTAAAAGTTATTCTTATTGTTGTTGTTATAAAAGAAAATACATTACCATAGAATCACATTTTCAATTACCATAAAACAAAAAATCCAGAAGTGATCACTTCGATTAACATTAAGTTAAATCAAGATTAACCATGAGAAAGTTATCAATGGCAGAACTGGTTTATCAGAACACTCAGTAATTAAGATCCACGGGATGACCGTTTAGTTTGTCTCTGTCAAGCCAACAATCGTGAGCTTTATGCCAGTAATCACTTGAACGCAACCCCAGCATCGAAGTCGTCGGTGCAGTCGTTGAAGAGAAAGAGAGCGGCCATGCATGAAAATGGCGATGATTGTTTAGCAAAGAAGGTCTGTGTCATCTGCCAGGACGAGTTCGGCAAGGAAGGGAGCTTGGCCTCCATGCCCTGCCACCACGAGTTCCATGAGAAATGCATCGTTGGTTGGCTCGAACGAGCCCACTCCTGTCCACTCTGTAGGTTCCAGTTGCCCACCGATTGATGTACTCACCATTGTATTTAGGTCATACCCATGTTCATTGGGCTCATGACCAACATTTTTTTCAGATATGAAACATTGATTCGTCTGATGTTTGAAAATTTTAACTTCAGGAACCTTATTCTATGTGTAAAATGCAGGTTTTTTAAGTAATTGAATTCCAAACAATTTTTGCTTGGAAATCCATTGTAAATACTTGTTTGTTCATGGTGGATCTTAGACATTGATTATATATAGAAGCTGGAAAATTAAAGAAAGACTCGGCTCTGACCGGGATCCATGGATTTGAACCTGAAGATTCATTTACATTTGCTGCAAACACAGCAGTGGAAATTTAAACTCCCACTCACCTGGAAATGGTTTCAACATGTTTATTTGATGCGCAGATAATTAAATCTAACAAGGATTCAAAATGAATCAGTTTAGATTTTTCCAATCCATCTAACAAATCGAAATGAATCCGCCTTGTATATATTATAGTCGATTCTAGCAGAAAACTCATGAGTTTGCTGGCAGAGTGTGCTGATAAGCCGCTTCTGCCATTGATAACTTTCTCATGGTTAATATTGAATTTAACTTAATGTAAATCTTTGTATACCTTCGATCTTGTGGATGGTATAAAAACGAAGCCATTACTGATGCCGATCCTTGCAGCAGTATGTGTGGTACGCAGAGCGTTTGAGATTATAGCAAAATCAGTTCTGTGAGGAAGTTGAATATATCTAAGTAAACATTAAGTCTATATGATTAAAAAAACTATAATTTATGAACAGTATTACAAAATAAAAACTGATAAGCAACATACATGAGTACTAGATTCATTTATTTTTAACAAAAAGACTTAGTTCATGTCTTAATGATGTTGTTTAATAGTTAAAATTGATGCTAATTTAAACAGTCTAGATTTAGACAATTCCTAGCCGACTCAACGAATTAAGCTGACGATTTGGATCGGCTTGGCCCCGGCTCAGCCTGATCTGTAGCCATACGAGAACATAAGAAGAAGAAGAACATGATGATGAGATGGAGAACCCAATTGCACGCATTCAGTCAATGTCATTAGCTAAAATTTATGTGGGTCAAGCTCAATTCAATAAAATGATTCCATGTAAATTCTTCAAATGTCAATTTCCATTTAATTAGTAGTGAGCGTACTAAGATGATATATATCCTACAGTTAGAACATACATTTATGTGTTCCAATTCCATAAAAAAATTTTGTGAAAACAAATGAGAAAACTGCAAAATAAAAAATGGTGCGTCCAGTAGATAAGTTTGAAAATAAATGAACAGTTGGGACGGCTGAAGCAATTTCAATCTGATAACTAAAGACAACTATCTCAGATTTAGATCTGCTTACGATTTAGAGAGATATATATATTCACCTACAAGTCTAAGCTGCATCCGAATCCTATCCACGTAAACGGTTGTTGCCATCTGGATTTAGATATATATCTCTATATATTTCCAGCTTCTACACATATATCTATTAAAAAATATTGAATTAATCAAGAATGGAGATAAAGCAAGCGGCATGAGTTTCGAGTTCCAGATTCTACACATATATCTATTAAAAAATATTGAATTAACCGAGAATGGAGATAAATCAAGCGGCATGAGTTTCCAGATCTTCGTGCTTGTTGCTTTATATATCTCTTCATAGATCAATTGCTTAAGCACCGCAGCTCGAGTACTTCCAATCTGCAGAAGATCAGAGAGGGAGAGCGAGAGAGAGAGAGATGTTGAGGACGACAGTTAGCTCGTTAACTCGCAGTCTTGCAAGAGAGATGTGCGACTTGATCCTGCAGCTGGGAAGTGGCCGGGCGGCGTTGAGTCCCGGCGAGGTTCAGATGGTATCATTGACTACCACCGTCACTTATCACTCAGAGGAAGTGCGGGAAGATGTTGACGGCGATTTGGAGGATCCAACCGAAGATATGACCGACGCTCAGGAGGAGATGGATCTTGCCGACGATTTGGATGAGTTGGCCGCCGGCGATGCTCTGTTTGCTTACGAGGCGGTGCCGGCCCCAGCGTCGAAGGCGTCCGTAGATGCCTTGGTGAGGAAGAAGGCGGAGGAGAATGGCCAGAATACGTGCGTGGTTTGCCAGGCTGAAGTTGGTAGAGGAGACTGCCTGGCTAGAATGCCTTGCTCCCATGAATTTCATGAAGGCTGCATCCTGGCATGGCTTCGACAAGCCCATTCTTGCCCTGTCTGTCGCCATGAGTTGCCGACTGATGATTATTGACAGATTTCATGCATTTTTATTGTTGATTAAAGATGTAAATCTACATTTTATCAGATATGTAATATTTCATATGTTGATGAACAATTTTTCATCCTTGTTCTATATTGACAATGCAAATATACGCCAACATTTTATTTTAGTTCAAATTTGCCTGAACTCCATCTATATATTTTTCTCTGCATTTTTTCCTGTTTTGATTCCTGGCCTGACCACACCTCGCTCCCATTTTAGGCAAAAAGTCCCACAACCTTCTCTCTCTCTCTCTCTCTCTCTCTCTCTCTCTCTCTATGCTATATATATATATATATATATATGGGCACACGATCATCTCTCGCATCTTCGACATTGTGTTGGTGACTTCATTCTCTCTTTCACGATCGAAAATATTCCAGTGATTGCATCCGTATCTTTGTTCTTGCTGGGAAATTGGAGAACTAAAGCATTCATATATACGCAGGAATGGGAATAACAGAGACAATCTTATATTAATCCCAATGGATCTTGCAGAATATGCTGAGATGAATCTGTTCCAATATGATCGATGCGTCTATCATGGTTCTTTGATTGAATTTTCTTGGAAGAAGACTCATGGATTTTTCTTTTTCGGTACAGATCAAATGATTTTTCAAAACGAATTAAAGTGTGGATAATTTTCAGTAAAATGATTCCATACAAATTCTTCAAATGTGACAAGTTATGCGTATCTCTCTCTCTCTCTCTCTCTCTCTCTAACTGGTGTTCCCAAGCGGAGGGTTGTAGGGCTTTGAAACCCTCCGCCTCCATGCTAAGGCTGTTCATGAGCGAGTGAGTATGAACCAAATTGAGTCGAGTTCACATGTCTGGAAAGAAACTCAAACTCTGCTTGAGCTGAGCTCGGCTTGAGTTTGATTTCATTAGCTTGAGCTTGACTTGGCTCCGTTTTAAAAAAAAAAATTTTTTTGACCTCCCACGTACTAATCACATGTGTATCCATTGAGCAATCTATTTTGTTTGATCATTTTATGATATGTATTTTATATATTTTCTTTCTCGAACTTAACCGAGTTTATGCGAGCCAAACCCACTTAACGTGGGCTCGACTCGTTTAGGTTATTGAGTTCATTTGTTAACTCAAACTCAACTGGTTTAATAAATGAGTCGAGTTTAAGTTCGATTCGAACTTCACTCGTTGAACAGCCCTACTTTAGGCGAAGGATGTGGAGAGTTTGCAAAGGGTTGAACAGCCCTACTCTAGGCGGAGGATGTGGAGAGTTTGCAAAGGGAAGAGACACCTTACACCGAGGAGGGTTTGCAGGCAGATGGTGTGGAGGGTGAAACCATCTGCTTTTCTCAGCCTAGTGGAGAAAATTGTTCTCTTTATTTTTCTTATTGTAATAAGTTGGTATTTTGCATAAAAAAAAGTACAAAACATATATTAGGCTCACTTCTACGGTTCCACCTGCCTACGCCTCAAACTTTCGTGGCAATGAATCTTTAGTTGATGTCCAGAACTGGATGATGTTCTGGCTCTGTCATGAATGGAAAGAGTAGAGTTGACATGCAGAATCCAAAGTGATTTTTTTAATTATTTTCTTCAATCAGACGACAACTTAATGAGCTTCGAAGGCTACATGATAATTTATTGGCTTCTGGTCTGTTAAATAGCTAAGGTACTGTGGGATGTCCAGAAGGGTATTTTGGAAAGTTGATTTACTTCTATATTTATTTGTTCCATGTAAAAGAGATGAAACAGCTCGAAAAGTCATCCTTTAATGTGTAAACCTTTGAATTTATTCAACAAAGTTCAGCATTCCCAATCTGCCAATAGGCCAAGTATTTAGACTTGAATATTATAGAGAATAAATGTCATAGATGATGCATTTTGTCCATGAAAAAACCAGTTGGCTTCGTAAGCACGACTGGGCGTCGGGCCGGGAAAAACCTGGCCTAGGCCGGGCCCGATAGGCTGGCCCATTTAGGATTAAAAAATAATTTTTTAAAATTTTTTTGTTTTAATAATATATATTTATTGATAACAAATATATTTTATATTTAAAAATTTTATTTTATAATTAAAATTTTATTTTTTATTTTTAAACGGGCCAAGCCTGGCTGGACCTGGGCTATCAGGCCGGGCTGACCAGCCCGATCGGACCCACCCTTAGCCACCATAAATTTTGGTGGCACTTAATACAAACTTTCAAGTTTTGATGGTCTGCACAAGTTTTGAGAATCCACGTATAATAGGAGACCTTGGAAATATCCAGTATTTTCTATAAAAGATAGAGATTCTTCTACACTTTTTATATATATATATACCCTCAACTTTTATTTGACTAATTGGATTCAGGTTGGAGAAGACCTTGTTAAGGTCATCGCAAAGCTCAACAAAGAGAGCAAGTTGTGTGGGCAGCTGGAGCTCACAACAAGCATGATGGGACCTGGTTATATGCGGTTATGAGTTATGACAAAAATATTTCCGTTTACACATAAAAACGAAAACCTGACAAAAATGAAAATCACGAAAAAAGTAATATATATATATATATATATTAAATTACCAAAATGTCTCTCTACTCTTGCTACCTACAATGTAGGTTGGGTGCTCATAACAGCACCCAACTCAATCTAAACAAGCATAGGCCAAAAAAAAAAAAAAAGAAATGAATTGTTGAAAAAAATGTTTTATTTTTAATTGTCTCGGTTTTTTTCTCTTTACAAAAAAATTATTTTTTTTGTGAAATATTTTTATCATTTGACTTACAAAATTTCCTGGTGCGAACAAATAAAATCTCTATAAAACAGAATCGACAATGAATGAAAAGTAGAGTTGATTTCAAATGGGAAAAAAGGAGAGAAACATAGGCATTACATAAACGTGGTCCTCCATTTTGGAGAACAATTGAAAATCAAATGACATGGTCAAACACTTTACGGCATGACCTTTAATTTAGTGAACAAAGAAATACAATATGTTTGTCACTGCCATGAAGCTTAGAGAATAAACATAATGGTAGCTCAAGTTCAACGAATAACCAATACATAATTCATTAGTAGACCATTACTTTTTTCTCCAAGGTTTGATTGTAGCACGCAGTTACCCATGATTATCGCATTATAATTTGTTAAAATAGTAAATTTCTTAACGTTGAGCATCATTTTCACCAGTATCAAGCAACATCAAGTTCCCAGAGTAATACAACAACCAATAAATCTCTTATATGTTACATTCAACAATAAACCTTGCCTAAGATGAATTTTAGTTCGCTATTTGCCTCATTTCCCCCTTTTCTTTAAGTTCAAACGTATAAATAACTATTCATGATAGACAAGTTTAAATTGTTTGGGCAATAGCTTAGAATAGATGTATCCATAACACAATAAAACTACTGAAAAACGTACTTTAATTGACCTACCGTTTGTTCGGTAGAGTTTATGTCGGTTTGATTTTTTGGTTCGGAAGGAGATTAAGCTTGCGCTGGTAGTTCCCTTGTGTGTGTTTGTGTTGGTAGATTATGACTTTTGTGCTTTTTTCACAAATGTAACATTATGATAACTAGCTCTGTTGGCTCCTAAAATCCAATATAGTTACTTAAAATTCATGGGCTTTTTTTATGAATCCTGTATTTTCATGATTGTATAGGCCTTGAAACGTGGACAATCTTAAGATTTCATACGGTGAGAAGAAGAAGAAAATGGTCATCTTCAATCCGAGCTCTGACATAGAGGGGACGGGGGACTTCACATGCATATTGTGAATGCAAGAGCAGTATCTTCGACATTCAACACTACTTATTTTTCTTTCATTTTTCCTTTCTCTTGACATGATAGATATATAAGCATGTGTCTCTAATTGAACAGTAATGGAGCAAACAACAACAGTTATGGACCAGTAAACAATAGAACTAGCTTAGGCACGCGTTGGATGGAATGCTCTAATTTACGCATTTCATTTGTTTATCTGAGGGCTCTGCTTCTTGGGATCATGCTTCTTCTACATTCGATAATGTTTATTTGTTTACAGATGTAGAAGTTTTACTCTTCTTATGTGCTTTTACCTAAAACATGGGCACATTGTTGGATTTTTGGTGTCCTGTTATGAACTTATGATGCTGAACTGATACATTCCATGTTTTGAGTTTCCATATAAACCATTTACCACTACCACCTGCTTTCTTATCTTCAGCTGTAGTAGGTTCGTCCTAAATTGGAATTGGGCAATTGAAGCGAGGCCCTAACAATGCTCAAACATATGATAGGAATCTCCTGCTGCGTGAAGTTACTATATTGCTTCTGGGTCTCTTTTAACTTGATCTGTTCTTGAAGGTATCCACTGCGATGATCGAGGAAGAAGTCCAGTCGAAGAGATTGAGAGCACCTCTACATTTTGAAGTCCCGACATATGCTTAGTACAGAGTGAGCAACGCCAAGCTTGGGAAGGATCGTTGGAGGGGCAGAGATAGTTGGAGATCGTTGCTCATATTTTTGAAGAGGGCCTTTATTGTGCTTTTTTCATGGTTCTAAATATTGTTTCTTTTGGAGTCATGTTCTCAAGTTTTTTCTGCATCACACGGTTGTGTTTCTATAATTTTAACTCGGATGTTAAGCTGTCCAATTGATTTGTTGTTTATGCAAGTTTATTAACAAAAAATATATTTTTTTTTATTAGATTGCAGGCCTCAGGCAAACTGATTTCTGACAAATTTATTCATAATTGATCCCGTGATGATATCACAAATATAGAACTGTTTTAATTTTGTTGGCCTCTAATAATTGACCATTAAATATTTTCTTTTTAACCAATGATAAACTAAACCCCATTACTTAGCTGAGACCATTCCATGTTTTTGGTTATACTTGTGGATATCAATTAAACAACTATGACATGCATTTATCTTAAGGCAATTATATACTGACTCAAGTAAAGAATACCTGTGCGTAT
>NW_022205145.1:0-59489 GCF_008831285.2 Nymphaea colorata
CAACCCCAACCCCAACCCCAACCCCAACCCCAACCCCAACCCCAACCCCAACCCCAACCCCAACCCCAATGATGATATATGCATTTGACATATGATAGTGATAAAAAAATCACACAAGCTGCTCGTGTTTTGCTTTTACTAGTGATTCATTGTAAGAAACCATAATTTCTTCTTTGATTTCTTCAATTTAGGACTATTTCTCTTCCTCCAAAACTTCAATTTTTTCCTAAATGACTTCAATTATCGACTAATTTTTTTACACCTTCGGATGTTTATTTTCATATTCCTTTGCCATTTTCACCCATTTCCTATTGACGGAGGGCAGGTTGATGGCTGTTGATTTGGTGGATGAGCTTTTGTTCACCTTATTAGAATGAGCCTTGAAGATGCTCGCATTGTTCTTGCCTCGCTTGCTTTGATGCCTATTGCTTTCCTGCACTAAGATGAGTGGAAATTACTCCTTCTTGTGCTTTGTTGTCTACGATTTGTTCTTGGCGATAGGAGAGTAGCTGCACTGGGCGGTTCCTTTGTGTATAACAAGACAAGTCCCTTCGGCTCTACCCTTACTCAGTGTCTGCATAATAAAGTCTTTCATGGCGTTGCCTTTGAACTTTTTGCCAACTTTCATCTTCTTCTCCACAAAATCATACTCGAAGGAAGACTTTTCGTCTTTAGAGAGTTCCTCCTACCTCTCTGTCGGGCAGCCACTCTCTTTAACGGATTATTTTTCAGTTGCTTTCATTGTTTCAGTCTTGTTTATTTTGGCTGCCATCAGTTTTTGGTTGGTTTATGATTTTTGCCTTGCGTTGCTGGACCGAATTTCCAGTTTTTCGAGGTTGATGGCTAGAGATTTATGGCTTTTCCTCGATGTAGTTACTCTGGAGTTTTTGGCTGGCAACTGAACGGCTTCATTTCTTTTCTCGGCGGCCGTGAGCAGGTCGATTTTGAGCAGTCCTTCCATGTTGTCGACCTGTTCTGGCTTTTAGCGTGTCTTGCGATTGAGGGCTGATTTGTTAGACTTTTTTAATAACTTCTAATGTTCTTGCATAATAAATAATCTGAAAATAAGAAAATAATAGTTCTGTTAGCTTTTCAATCCCTATGTCAAATTTTATCCGCAGCTTATATAAGTTTTTATGAAAAGGCAAATTTACTCCATTTGCACTTTCGGCAAAATTAAATGAGATGATCAGGTGAAGCCTTTTGAAATTTGGCATCAGTTACAGTAAGTCAAGGATCTCCATCCGATTCTCATTTGTGTTATTTTTCGGCATATCTCTAGTCTTAGTGCGTAATAACTTTGAGATATTGAGTATGAGAGTAAACGCTTGCTTTATTTTTATTATATGACCTCTGTGAAATCGGCCTTCTGCGGTCCCAAGTACAAGATCATCCTGGTGGGGGACAGCGGGGTGGGCAAAACTTCTATCTTCTGCCAGTACATCCACAACGAAGTCTCGCTGGACCATCCGATGACCACCATCGACTTTCGTTACAAGATGATCAAATTGCACGACAAGATAGTCAAACTCTGCATCTGGGATACTGCAGGCCAGGAGAAGTTTCGGTCCATCGTCGCCACCTACTTCAAGTCCTGCCAGGGAGTAATTCTCGTCTTCGATCTAACTTCCAGATAAAGCTGGTAAAATGTTCGGCAGGTGTGGTACGAGATGGCCCATAAGAGAGTCCCCAAGTCCATCTATCTTTTGCTCGGCAACAAGAAAGATTTGAAACGTTGCGTGTAGGTGGAAGAGATTCACAAGTGGTGCACTGAGAAGGGGATTTACTTCATCTAGACGTCAGCAGTGACGGGGTAGTCTATCGAGCAGGCCTTTTTCACTCTTGCCGCCTTGATCGACAGTAACTAATAGTATCTCATCACCAGTTCTTTCTCCGGAAATACAAATTAGTATAGATCTGAAGCCACCAAGTAATGCACAAATACCAAGGAGGGATCGTAGCGTTCCTCCATCCTCGCAGTGTATAAGCATGAGAAATCACCAAGTTTCTTTTTGAAGAAGCAGGAAAACGTGAAGAAGACAGAGAAGTGCTGCCGTTGATGGAGGTTTTTAAGATTTTTATATTCTTTTCTGATCGGAATATGGATATACTATTGGCATCGCAATATTAGTTCTAAATGTATGCTTTATTATCCAATTATAAGTTAAAATGTCAGAGGAAATGAATCGGCAAATGGCCAAGTATTTTGAAGTAGATGTGCCCACCCCCAACAAAAAAGAAATAGCTATCGATGAGCACCATTAGCATAGCATTGCTCATGAATAGGCTGAGACCTAGAAAGCAGAGCATCTGCATCATGGAGTATAGGAGGAATAGTAAACTCATGCTCCATAGGCATAAAACCACTAGATTCACGAGCACCACGGAAAGAGGAGAAAGAAAAAAGCTCACAAGGCGAAATAACTCCCACACCAGTATCACCACCACCCATCGGAAAAACATAAACACAGTGAACAGGCCAGGAATATGGCGGAAATCGATGCATCTGAATCTCCAACTGCTCTCAAGGCGCCAGACAATGAATAACTGTAAGAAAGAGAAAAAGTTGAAGGAAATGAAGAGTAGATTATTCATGAAGGATAAACTACATTAACCTCACACAACAGACACGAAGATATGCATGCAGATAAACCATAGAAAAACATATAAGAGAAAATCTAAGATCTTCCTCGTATCTAGCACATAGATCCTCATTAATAATCGAAGGATAGACCACAGCATTACGATATACACAAAAAGCATCATAGGAGCGATGAGCTAAGTAAGAGCTAGAACATAATTGCGGAAAATGTGGGCAGGAACGAGATGATCCAGTCCACAAAGGAGGAAATCGACCATCCCACCTAGCTTCACCTCTCCGGCCACGAGAATGATATCGAGCATGCTTTCCTCAAAGGAGACACAAAGGATAACAACGACTCCCTACTAGTCCACAAAGTGGAGCAGCCACCACTCCAAACAAGTGAGCCACAGGTCCAAGAATATTCCCGCGCCAATATGCACATCAGTTCAGTGCGATAAAAGCCAGCGGAGGAGCAAGATTCAGTCAAGCCGTGGATATGCGGGTGCCAAATTATGTGATTTCAAATCCACGCTTATTGTGATAGGTGACATAGGTTATTAAAAAATGAATCAATGCTGCACCCATTTGTGAGAAGTCCTCCAGCCGAAAGAAGTATCATTCGTCACTCTCGATTGGATGTTCTTGCTCCTGTAGGTTCGCTTTACGAAACTTTTATTCCTGGTAACTTCGGGAATGATAGACAGCACAAAAGGCTCTTTTACTCTTTAGTCGTCGTAGTTGTTTGGCTTTATCTACTTTATGAGAGTGTTGTTTTAGAATAATCCTGTCTTGGGTTTTTCCCCTTTTACTTTGAAAGTACCTTTATAGTTAAATGTTTACCTAGACCGTTCGGAATGCCTGCTTTCCAGTCGCCTTTATATGTGCTTCCGTCCTGCCAGGTCATCTCTCCTTCTCCCTCTCTGGCATCATTCACGAACTGCCCTTTATACTTGTTTCCATTTTACCACTCAAACACTCCAAAACCGTTCTTTTTGTCGTTTTTAAAGTCTCCTTCGTAGTGGTCGCCCTTTGCGTTTGTCCATGTGCCTTTCCCCTGGCGAAGGCCCTGAACAAAGTCACCCTTATAGACCGATCCATCCTTCCAGTAGTATTAACCGTATCCCTGGGGGGTTCCATTCTCGTAGAAGCCTTTGTAGACATCTCCATTTTTGAATTCCTACAGTCCTTCTCCGTGCTTGACGAACTTGGAGAAGAAGCCTACATGGGATGATTTCTACCTTGGTATTGGCTGGAGCGCGTGATGTAGATGCCGTATCCGTGAGCCTTGTTGTTCTTCCACTGGCCGATGTACTTGTCGCCCTCGCTGTTCCGCCACATGCCGTCGCCCTCCATCGAGCCGTTTTGGAAGTCCCCAATATAATACTCCTCATTGTATTTCAAGGAGCCCTCTCCGTGCGTGCGGTTGTTTTAGAAATCACCGATGTAGACTGACCCGTTGGGGAATTTCTGGTAGCCCTTGCCGCTCTTGAAGTTGAGGCTGAAGTTCCCCTCGTAGACTGTGTCATCGGTGAGCAGTACGCCCAAGCCGTGCCGCATTCCTTTGTAGACTCCTCCGAAGTATAGTGAATTGTCCTTGAAGATAACTTCGTAGTTGGCTTGGCTCTTGAGTTCGTGCATTTAGAAGAGGGATTGATGCAGTTTGTAGTGGTGAGGAGAGGGGAAGGGACCGTATTAATGATGGTCGTATTATTCTGGATTGATGTTGGTCGTTTTGGATTCATCTATCTTGGGCTCCGACTTCAATCGATATTTATTCTCCTCTTCGAGCATGGTCACTTATTAGGATAGCGATAATAATAATTTATTAAATGTGTGAACCCATACTTACCCAAAAAGGCATAGCTATAGCTTCCCTGATGCATAAATGGATAAAGGACGTATGGGGAAGAGAGGGATGCATGTTGTGCATAAACAAATTGAGGAAAGATCATTGCGATCAGGATGATTACACTGCCTTCACCCACTCCTCGGCCCCACTCGACCTGAAGTGGTACACTTTCTATTACGTGAATATTTCGAACTTCTCCTCGCTGTACAGCTTGATGCTGGAGCTGTCGTTGTTCTTCAACCTCAGCGCCTTCTTGGCAGTAAGGTCCTCGGAGCTGACCAGGTAGAGCTCCTTGTTCTTGCAGAGCAGCAGCAGGACGTAGGTGTAGAAGATGAAGGATTTTTCCTCCATGACTGATGACTTGATGACCTCCTTTCCCTCTCCAGCTAGTTCCTTCACGATCTCCGCCTCTCTCTCTTTGATCAGCTGGTACTGTTCTTCAGCTTCCTTCTTCTCCTGCTCGTTCTTCTCGGGCTACTGCAAATCTGCGATGAAGGGGACTGGGGTGCTGAAGATGTTGTCGATATCCATGCCTCTGAAGTAGGGGTGGGATTTGAGTTTGGCGAAGTTGAGATCCTCCCTCGTGCAGGAGCCCAGTCTTTCGTCGGGGTTCTTGAGCAGCAGGCGCTTGATGAGGTCGATGGCTTCTTCAGTGATCGATTCGTTCTGCGATAGAGGACGGCTTACCTTCCCGAATATCACCTAAGCTTTCTTTATCTTCTCGAAGACTGCAAACTCGTAGTTGTCCTTGAAGGGAGTCTCCAGGTAGTAGAGCTGGTAGATGATGCATCCCAGCGCCCAGAGATCGGCAGAAGGCGGACAGTAGTTGTGTTCCAGCAATTCTGGGGAAATGTAGCTAAATAGTGGATAAATTACTAGCAGGTGCCTACGAAGGTGGACCGCCTCTTCTTGAGAGCTTTGATCTCCTCGCTATCATCCTCGTCTAATTCTGCTCTCGACTGTTCCAGCTGATCCGATTTCTGCTTCAGCTTCAGGATGTGCTCTTTGAACTGCTGGGAGAGCAGTTTGCAATTAGTTATTTCAGCAGTGCCAAAGTCGATCAATTTCAGGTGGCCCCGCTTATCCAACATGAGGTTTTCGGGCTGAATGGGATTGAGGGTACCTTGAGGTCGCGGTGGGTGATCCCATTCGTATGGAGGTACTCTAGGATGTTGACGATTTCTGCGATGTAGAAGATTTTGACTTCTTCTGTGAGTTTGCCGATGTTGAGTTTGATGAAGTTGATGAACTCTCCGCCCTCGCAGTACTCCTGAACGAAATAGAGGTTCGCCTTGTCCTGGAAGGTGTATTTGAGCTTGTTGATTCCGGGGTGCTTCATGGTGGAGAGAAGTTCCTTCTCGACCATGGCTTGGTATTCCTTTTCCTCTCGCTCCAGCTTCTTCTTCTGGATCTGTTTCATGGCATAGACCTTGCGGTCGGAGTTCTTGAGCACCATGAAGACGTCTCCGTAGGCGCCCTTTCCGAGCCGGTGTTTTTGTGTGAAGTCTTCGACGGTGAGGGAGGCTTTCTTCTTGGGCGGGCTTTGGTTTTCAGGCTTGTCCTCCATCGTGAAGATTATATTATCAAGATGATATCTTGTTATAATATCTTTGTTGAAGCGCCGTAATTTAAATGTGTAAACCAGTGCCAATCCCCCCCTCCACTTTGCCAGGCCGCCAACTTTCAATTGTATTTGAAATTGAAACTGATGGCTTACCAAATATCCCTCAAATTAATGCCTTTAGGATAGTAATCCACCCATAGCTTTCTACTTTTGGATCTAACTTACAGTCCCTATTTCTAATGGATGGCTGGGGGGTTTATGCAAACAATCGTCCGCTGATAATTCTGGGTGGGTAGAATCAAACAATATGCATATCAATTCATACTCTTTTTTTCTAAGACTCAATTATAAATTTGCTAGGACTCAGCACAGCCAGGATCTCGATGGGCCGCTCCACCTCCTCCGGCTTTTGGGGCGTGGGACTGATCTCGATGCGGTCCATGAAGAAACGGCTTGAGTCGAACTTGTAGAAGTTGCGATCCGCCTTCCCCTTCTGCGGAGTCTAGAAGATGAGAGAGCCTAGATTTTCGCGAATCGCCATGGAGCGCTAGGACTTCTTGATGGAGCTGAAGGGCATGAGTCTGTTCTCGTTCTCCACGAACTTTTCAGTGGTTTTGGAGTGAAATTGTTGGTTCTCGATGATCCTATTCTGCGTGACGGTCATGTTCTTGTCGGTTTCGTCGAAGGCGGGGATTTTCTTTTTCTCTTGTCCGAACTCTGAGGGTTTCTGCTGGATATTCTTATCTTTGATCTTGATGACGTTCTCCTTGTTGTCGTAGATGATGGTGAGCAGCTCTCTCTCGATCTTGACGAAGTGCTAGGAGGACTCGTGCTTGGAAAGGAAATACATCTTCTTCTTCAAAATGAGGTCTACGTCATCTAGGTGTTACCTGTGAGTATGTCCATGAGTTCTGCATTTTTCTTCTTCATGGTGGAGTTCCAATGATTTTTGATGGAGTTGTCGGTGCGTCCGGGCAGCATTTTGGTCATTTCGGCCCACTTGTTGCCGTGTGCGGTATGCGCCAGGAAGAGCACCCACTCCTCGTGGGGCATCCACTCGATCTTGAGGATGCTGGGATTGAGGTGGTTGTGCCAGCGTTCGCGACACTGCTTGCCCAGCCGTCCCTCTACGAATTTCGCGATGAATGACCACCTCTGCGGTCCGTACTTCTCGACCAGCTTGCGGACCAGGTTGTCCTCCTGTTCCGTCCAGGGCTTCTTTCGGAGGAAGCGAGAACGGTTGTTCTAGGATTCGATGTTGGAGTCGTTGTTATCTTCGTCGGGGAGCTACTCCTCCACGGCTTTCTTGCCCATTTGAATACGCTTAATTTAAAAATAACGGTGACCATTTAATTAGACTCACCTAAAATACTATTACCATATGAACAGTCCCTCAACTACCTACCACATACGCCCTTTGAATCCAAGAGAGATTACTGGCTTTTGAAGGTTTGCTTTGTACCATATTGGCCATAGAATGCCAATCATATGTATATGGGAATCGGCATAGATGGATCTACTGCTTGATAATAGCTTGAATATCTATCACTTTGATATGTTGAGGTTTGATGATCGCTATTTTTATATATCTAAAATATATATAGCCAGTATAGTTATTGCCAATATTGAGGTGGAGATGCCAGTGCGTTATTGGTGGAGCAATGGTAGGCGTGGTGGTTTCCAGTTAGCTGTCTTTATTATTATATTCGAAATGCAGAACTTTAACTCCAATTACCAGTCGGTTCCTGCGGGGTCGCTCTCCTCGCCGCGCGGGCAGGAGGATTTCCAGAAGATCTTCCACCGGTTGCGCGACCTGCAGGAAGTCCAGGACGAGTCCAGAAACGAACTCTGCCCAGTCTTCCTCGACGAAGAGTCACTCATAAAGACCAGGAGAGACTCCAATTGGAGCGCACAGCAAGTCCCCACTCACGTCGATATACTCAAAGAACTATAAGACACTGCTCAGCCTACCATAAATTCGCCTTATTCTGTGCCAATCCATCGCAGAAGCTCGTACAACCTGCAGCTGGACCAGGACTTGCGCGACTCCAACCGCAAGCTGCAGGAGGACAATCGAAAACTCTTCAACTAGTGCATACGGCTCCGCAAAATATGCCGACTCCAGTAGTCCACCCATCCATTCACCAAGAAGACGCCCAGGGAGGACACCCACACAGCCGAGAACGAGTTCGCGGAAGAAAGGAGGGCCCTTAAGCAGCAAGTGGAGGAGCTCAAAGCGCACAATGCTACTCTCACCGGCCAAATAAAAGCCATGTAATAAGAACTGGCATCCCAGAGAGCTCTACTGCAGCGATACGATAGTACCTGTCTTCAGCTGGAGGAGGCAAGCAGGGCCAACGACGAGCTGCTGACCAAGGTGGTCAACTTGTAGCGCGAGTTGTAGGCGGTGGCCTCCCGAGCCACCTCCAAGAGCAGCCAGAGCATCAGCATCAACAACTCGACGCAGGAATCGCGGAAGACTGAGGTGGAGAAGGACCGCATGATCAGCAACATGAAGATCGTGCACGAGTCCGAGAAGCTGAAGTTGCGGAACATCATCGAGGAGCTGCGGAAGGAGCTGGCAAGGAGCGGGCAGGGCGCTAGTTTTTCGAGTGTAGTGAGTCCTCGCAAGAAATGAGGGCGCAGTTTTGCCTGATTGGGTTATAATTAATTTCAACAATTGCTCGCACTAAACTCCAGCGTATATCCGCAAACAGACCCACCGAATGAGCTGATCTTAGGATATGGACCCAGCACCATTGGTTTGGACTCGTGGGCAATCGACTGTGGACATCGTGACATTTTTTAATATGATTGGGAGTGTTTATTGTGTTGGTGAAATTTTAAACAAATGATTACAGGTGGGTGAAGGATAAGGGGGGCGGTTTGGGGTATTGTTCCGTTGAGTATGCCTGTTGCGCTATCTTTTCCATCGATCTTTATCGAAAGGTCTCTGCGTTTGGGATTTCGTAATTCAAATCAAAACTCCACCAATAAATATTAAACAAACTCTCCAGCATCCCGTTTTTTTTCTCGAATGAGTACAAAGAGCAATGGACTTGCGTGGTTATTCCCATAATCTTACTACAATTGCCCCTGTGGAAAAGGATCAGCCAGAAAAAGGTGAGATTTCACTTAAACGCGATTCTAACGTCGATAAAAATAGTGAAAAAAATAAGGGAGGGGGTGTGTGGTCGTAAGAAGGTGTATCTTGTCGAAATCAGCGGAGGGGGAGGGCCGATTAATTTTAAATAATAATCTACATTCGATTTTATTATTTAATTATTATTCCTGCCCTGGTTAAAGCTCAACTCACATGTTTTCCACACCCAATGCAATTTCAAAGTACAGTTTCGACGCCGACACCGAGGACAGCGAAATTAAGGCCCCTCGCCCCAGGTAATCCTTTTTCCACGCAGGCCTCTCGAATCTGAGTAGCTACCTCCGGAATTCAAACTTGAGTAGCCTGACCTCTGCGAGGATTTTCGTGTGCGGTTGAGCCTGTAGGAGAAGGATCGGGTGGTCCTGCAGCGGAAGGGATCGCTGGACATGCACTACAGTATCCTCGGCTTTATCAATCGAAAAATTCGAGAAAAGAGCCGACAGAGGATCATGAGCTAGGAGATATCCCACTACCAAATATGAAACTGACTCGTTCCTGCACCATTGATATTTATCGCGTTAATAATGCCGACCGCCCAACAAAAAGATATAAAAAATGGCCTCTTCCTTCATTATTTACCTCCTTATTATAGTAGATTATTCAGAATATAAAGCAAGGTTGGCCCTCACCGATTCCCCACCAAATATTGGGAGTGCATTTTTGATGATTGGATATAATAGTTTGGATCGTTTATTTACAGTTGCGTTGATAATTTAAATCAAATGCATTAGGGAATGCATGGAGACCACAATACCTCGCTCGAGGAACATCTCACCAATTCTATACGCAGGGCCAAGGAAAGGATCTATAACAATGCCATCAACAACTACTCGCAATCCAGTGAACTGTCGCTCTCATATCAGCATCCGCAGTAAGGAAGGAATAGAGTCAATTCGCAAAGAAACCCAACGTCCGCCAACAATCATAAATAATAGAGGAATGTGCTGGCATCTGCGATGAGAACACTGCAAGAGAAAATAGCACAGCTTGACGAGAAAATAGGGAATTACAAACAAAAATCAAATAACCATAACTCATAAGTGAGCAACCTCGCAAGAGATAGCAACGTTAGGATACGTAAATCCCACGTCTAAAGTCCACTTTGATGGCCAAATAATAAGAAATGAAGAGAATGATGAGGAAAACAACGATTTAAATAATAAGAATGCAGATTTGGCATAGAGGGTGGAGGATCTGGAAGCGCAGCTGGAGAAGATAATATCTAAACAATTGGATTTCCAGTCTGAGAGCGAATTAGTGAAGACTATAAATAAAAATAGAAAGAAAACATGGCAACCATCCAGCAGCAGGCGCAAAAGATAATCGAGCAGTAACTGCAAATTAGACAGCTATAACAATAAAAAAGAACGAATCAGGAAACTATCGAGCATTTAACCAAAAAAATATAAGAGGAGAAAAAGATAAACATGTGGTGGATCAAGCTCCACGAAAGTCAGTTAGGCGAAGTAGACCAAAAATAAAACAACAGTCTCGAGGTAAACGCATCCCAACACCCGCAACCTGCCAAATCTAACCATCCCAAAAGCCAGAAAATAACAACTTGGTCAGAAGAACAAGTAAATGTATTAAGCTTTGCAAAGAAGTAAAGCCAAGATCGCAGATCTCACCAAGTAGTGGTACTTCATCACACACATAGCAAGCAATACGAGTAGAAATTCGGCGAAATGAAGCTGATTGCCTTGGAAATCGTTGAAAATGTTAACAAGGTGTACCCGCATCAAGGTCCCACATCAAATATCGTAAAGATATCACTATATAGTCACCACAAAGATACTCAAACTGGAAAACAACCACCTTTAGTCCCTCAGAAGCTTCTCCAATAATGCAAGGAAAAGTAGAGTCATGGAGCGAATCAGCGGATCAAAGGAGAGGAAAAGGTCTCTAAAGATGGAAGACCTGAATTCCAGCGCTAAAAAGTCAAGAGAAGGCAGTCACAGCAAGAGCCACATGAAGAGACAGCCCATAGAGGAGCAGATAAGCCGGTCGGATAAGAAGGCAGTCACGAAGGAGGAAGACGATTAGCTGTAGAAAATGTAGAAATAGGTGCATACGCTGATGAAGAAATACCGTAACATTGTGACTAAGGGCGAGCGGGACAAGAACAACGAGGAAATCCACAAAAAGATCGAGGATGCTGCTCGGGAGTACGAGTAGAAGCGAGCCAAATACGAGTAACTGAAGAAGCGGAAAGAGACAAGGAACTATTGATCATCATTATATGTATGCTGCTTATGTAGAGATAAAGTTAGTGTAAATCATGAAATAAGCCTTTACATTTAGGCGCAGAAGACGGAGGCTAGCTTGACTGGAGAGACGAACAAGGCGAAGATAAGCGCTCTTGGCTGGTAGAGCACCCAAAGCAGGAAAGAGCATACGAAATCTCCACAGTCAAACTTGAGGAGGAAGCAGCAGCCCTTCTATACGACTACTGCTTCCCAAAACTCGCATTTCTCGCTGATCCAGCAAAGAGGCTTGGCGATCAGGTTCACCATCATGTAGATAGGGACTGCTGCGATGAAGCAGAGCAGGACCATGGTGACGATGATCGGAACAGTCAAATAGAGGCAGCATTTCAGTATCTTTTGGCAGGAGATGTCGCCTTCGTCTTCGAACTGCATGCCAGGGCATCCGAAGCAGTTGTAGTACTTGTAGTGGTAGGAGGTGTATTTTTTCAGGCAGATCCAGCAAAACTCATAGTGGCATTTGTTGCAGCGTATGTGGTTGCAGCCAAATTCCTTCTCGATGGGGGAGGCGCACTTGGGGCATTTTCTATGTCAAATAAAGTCTACTTAATATTCAGGGCGTGGTAGGTTTGCTCGAGGGCTTCACGCAAAGCACTGTCACAGTTCAGATCTTGATGGTAGAGCTGCAGACAGGTGAGACAGTAGTCGATTTACAGGACTTGCAGTTGAGCCTGTCTTCGAAGAGCTGAAGGATTGATCCGCAGTCGGGCTTCGAGCAAAATTTGTTATCGTTGTTGGCCTACTCGACAGTCTTGCCGTAAAAGTATATAAATTTCTAATACTAATGCTTTTCCATGAAATCCTAGAGTTCCTATGGGCTCAGAACATTCTCACAGTTCTCCTGGGGCACTGAACGATAAAATTGCCGTCATTGAGATTCTGCCTTACGAATTCTTTGAGACAGTCCTCGCAGAACGAATGTTGCACTTTCCTGAGTGGTACTTGTGAGTGTGATTGATGCAGATGGGACAGAGGAGGGCCGTGGCATTTTAAGGAGGCCCGCTCTAGGATTAAACTTTATTATTTTATTATGCATTTGTGAGAGCTGATGACTACCTAGTGAATTTTCTTATGCTGTTGGGTAAGGGTGGTCTGTGGGGGTGCCTTTGCCCTCCGAGACCACTTTACTGACAATTCTGCTGATTTGATTTTGGGAAAGTGGCTCATGGGGTCTATCTTCATAAGCTATCTATCTATTGCATCCCTTAGTACATTCGTCCTGCATCCCATGGACTCCAGCTTTACCATTACGATCAATCTCAGCAGTTCCTCCCTGCCTCCCTTTCCTTCTTCGCCGTGCACTTCACTTTTTCTGACTGTACTTCTGCGCAGGACTCTTCGGTTTATGTGTGGGGGTGCAGTTGCAGTTCCAAGGAGGGGATTGGTGGGATTAGATGTGTCGGTGGTCGTGGTGAGGCGGTACTGGCTGTCGAAGTTAGCGATCATTTGTAATTATTTGTTATTGTAAACCGCTTCATTCGAAGAGTAATATCGCCCAATTTTAAGCGATCCTTACATATCAATAACTCCCATTACCCCTACCACACACACAAAACAAATCATAACGATTTCTTGCATATGCTATTGCGGTGCTTGGCTGAAAAAATGAGTTTAGCTTCATTTTTTTATGAAATTTTAAGCACTCGGATCTATACCCAGATAATGAGTTCCAAGGTTGCCCCCCTATGGATTAGCTTATCCTTCAAAATAGCACTCTTTTATGTGTTTATTATAAGTTTTTTTGTTGGGAGAAAAAATGGTCATTATATGCCGAATGGAAGAAAAATGATAGCATACGCAAATATTCCAACAGCAGTAAACTCCGCATAATACTAGCTTAGCCTTAAAAGATAGGTGATAATAATTTTCAATTCCATTTTTGGTGGATATTTAATTCTAATTCCATTTTTGATTTATGCAAAGCTAGCCTGGTTCTCTATGATTTGTGGTAGATCAATCACTTGTTCATGCCCAGCAGGTTTTTATTCATCTTGATGGAGTTGATATTCCAGACCATCTTGGTCTTGGTCACCGGGGTTACTCTCCTCAAGTTCTTGAAGAAACCCGTTGGCATTTCCTCGTAGAGCTGGCTCAGAGCGGCCTGCACCTCTCCTTCCAACCTTTCGATGATCTTGACGATATTCTTGGCGTTCTCTGCCATGTTTTCAGTGAACTGGAAATCCGACTTGACGTTTTTCTTCTGGTTGAACTGGACGTTGCCCGACTCGAAGAAGTGGCTCTTGATGATGATGCTGCCCTCGATGGAGCCCTTGGTGATCTTCCACTTCGACACCCACTCGCCCGTGTAGAAGTTTCCCAACTGCACGTTCTTGCTGGTGATGCCCACGTAGACGTCCAGCGCCTCCTCGGTCAGGTCCATGAATACTGAGCATACCTCCAAGAGTACCATGCGAGCCAAACGGCTCTTTGTAGTAGGTTTCTGCGTACTTTGCGCTTGCTGCCGAGAGGTGGGTCAGGAGTTCCTCCACGGAGTCCACCAGTTCGACAGTTGCCTCTTCCACTGCAATGATTTCCCCTCTCAGGTGGTCGACTGTGTAGATGCGCTTATTGGCCTGGTCCAGGTAGCGTCCCCTCCACTTTGCTGCAGGACATCAGTGCGAAGTTTTGTTGTGGTGAGTTTTTGAGTGGGAAGAGGGCGAGGTGTTCCTCGTTGTATTCTTCAATGGCGGTGGCGATGTGCGGGGATGCCAGGTTGAGCGGTGCCAATTTTTCGAGGTCTCTAATGACTTCGTTGAGTTCTCCGTAGGGCGTATTTTTGATGATGTACTTCTGTATCTTTTCTGTTTCCTCGGCCATGTGATAAATCTTATCAAAATATAATGCAAACTCTGCTTATTATTCCATATTCTAAATGCACTCCAACTTCTGGAACCTCAAGAGCAGCAAGGAGCGGCTCTCCATCATCGAGCGCACGCAGGCCCAGAAGAAACACCTACTCAATATACTCACCGCCAAGAGCAAATTGGACACGCATAACCAACTCAAACCCAGACACTCGCCCTCAGCACCCCTCAGCCTTCTACAGAAGAAAGTCATCGATCAAGATAACCACAGCATGATCCGCCGAATAATAAAGATCAGCCAGGTGAGGCACACTCCTTCCCGTGGTGGAAACTAGCTAACGGAGGTGGTGCGAAACCTGAAGACCTATTCCTCGCTCAACCGTAGCATGCGCCTGAAGGAAATCGAGGAGGAAAACTCCAAGATCTTCTCGCGGCTGATCATGACCTCGCCGACCATCAAGCGCTAGCAGTGGATAAAGCGCAACATCCAGACCTCCAAGTACAAGGAGAACCTCCACCGCGGCAAGTGTAAATCACCCATTACCTAGATCCCAAACCGGATTACTCGCTCTAGGCCTGCAAGATCATGGCTGCCACGCCCAAGTTTAGGTACATCAACTTGAACAGCAGCGATCGCAACCTCAAGCGCTCCAAATTGTTTTGACTTTGATTATCGTCTTTTTTATTAATAATCAAAACCCTGCTTGAAACCCCCCCGGTAATCGTCACCCGCCCCCTCTCTAAGTCTCAAAGGCCATGCGGGGGATTACCTGTGGGAGTATTGGAAACTTCGGATGGAAATTGATAAATAGTTATTTTCGATAGCGATGGAGCCGAGGGTCATCAATATGGTCATCCAACCGCCTGACCTGCTCGCCGACCTCTTCAGAGCGCGCCAGGGACAGCTCCTCAAGCTCTACCCCTAGTTCCGCGAGGAGTTTCTGCAGACCGAGCGCAAGCTGAAGGAGCACGCGGATATGCTGAAGGGCAGGCGGGAGGAAAACACGGAGGAACTGAACAGGCATGTCATTTAGCAGCTAGAGCTGAGGGAGTATCGGCTGGCGAAGCCCAATCCCAAGTTCAGCATAAAACCCAACCGTATCAAACCCCACCCTAGACGTCCTGAGGACGGCAACAACCGAACATCAAACGAGGACGAATCTCGCAGGAGTAGCGAATTATCCGAAACTGGCTTCAGGCCATACCACATATCTAACTTCAAAAAGTCCCTTGAGAGTTACAAGTTGCACCTAAACGATAACTTACCGAGATAGAGTGTGGCTAAGTGAAGGGTATGGCGGGGGCGGATCCCGTCAGGGTTGGTGGTTGATGGTTTTTATATTTAAATATATTAAGTTTAGCTTGCAGCGTGGGTTTAAGTGGATGGATTTCAAGAAGGAATAGCTGTCGACTGGCAGTTCCAGGATCTTCTCCTAAATTACGCCGGTGGAGGCAACGGTGATGCTGGCGGAGCCGCAGGACAACTCGGTCAAGTTCTACTTCGAAAAACGCATACACTGCCCCTCGCAGAAACACGCCAGCTTCCTCAGCAAGTTGCTCAACAGTCTCTCCTCCAGCAAGGGCTTCGAGGGGACTGCCGTCCTCTAGGAACCGTAGGAATAGCCGAATCCCTCCAAGATGCAATACTTCAACGAGTAGGAGACTCTGCGTCACAGCGCTTTGCTTCTGAGTCGCTACCGCGTAAGTTACAGCTTCGTCTCCCACTTCAGCTCTCCCCCCTCGAGGCAGACTTCTTCGCGGAGATGTAGTAATTCAAGAAAAAATGCGAATTCGCGCACGGGAGGATCGAGGAATTCTGCAAAAAGTACAAGATAGAGAACCGAGTGAACTACTGGGTGTACCAGTTGGGCGAGGCGATGCTGGAGTACGAGCGGGGGGCGGGCGGGGCGAAGGGCGAGCGGGTGCGGATTGATCAGGAATGTGAACTATTGGATTCTGACTGACTCCCGTATACTGTGTGATTTATTGGTGCAGTCTTAGAGTAGACATTATAACTTGCGCACTCTCGTCATTTATTTATTGATCCCACCATCATGAGCTCCCTCAAGGAACTCACCGAGGATGCCACCACCGATAGACAGGATATTCGCGCACGAATGGCACACCTCAAGACTTACACCTTCTTCGTCTTCTACCAGCCATCGCCACTCAACGTCAATCACCCAGTTTTGCAAGTACGACTTCACCCATGAAGAAGATGCAGTTCAAGCTTAAAGACGAAAAAAATATCGAAAAACCATAAAGCGACAGAGTAGTGCAGCTGCAATTCTACAGTTTGGAGGAGGAGAGTGAGCGCACGCAGGGCCTACTCGACTTGAAGCAAATGGGTGTATAGAGTACGCTGAACAATATGCAGGCAAGGCGAAGATAGTGGCCTACTGTGAGGAGGAGAAGCTGGTAGCGCTGCTGGACCTGGCGGGACGGCTCGGCGTGGACCCAGCTCACACTCCGGTGATCCTCACCTATCCCCACCCGCACTCGGACTTCTCCATCTTCACTGGTACTTGTTTGGGGACGTAGGGTGGAACTAGACGCAGTTTGGAGAGCTGAGTGAGGTCTCCATCTTCGAACTGCAGCAGGTGGCACGGAAATGGATACAGTCTGCTCAGGAGAGGGTGGATTTGTGGTCGCTTGCCATTAGCATCCATGAAGGAGGGCGCCTGCAACGTCAAATCGGCAAAACATTCTAGAGCGTATAGACGTAATGGCCCTTCGAGCAGCGTTTCCTTTCCCACGTGAGCTTGGGATACCACGTGCGTTTGTCCAAGAACTACCGCGAGAAGTGCCTAGAAGCGGAGAGCAAGCGAGTCAACAGACTCATTTACGGCTGGTAGAGCTTCAAGAACTTCTGCTGTCTCAAGGCCTCCAACATGCGCGCCTCGACTGGGGTGGTCAGCATCCACTACGTCGACGAAAAGGGGGAAACCTTTGAGATACTCAAGCATTTGCGCGAGTACGACGGCTCTGAGGAGTCGGAAGTGGAGGCAAGCAGAGTGGTCCGGACGGATAAGGGCATCCTCACGCTGGTAGTGGCGAACATCGACAGGTATCACGGCAACAAGTTCAACGCACAGGTCAACTCAAAGCCTGGCGACGGCAGGGCAGAGATAATCGTATACGAGGGCGTCACCAGGTGCAGGAGGCTGGCATCAGTGGGGGACTAGATTCTGCTCAAGATCGAAAGCGAAGAGGCTATTGATATTCAAGTGGGAGAGTCAGTGTACCGCTGTTGGGGATGTAAAGAGCTGAAGATCAGGCAGTGCGGGCGGATTAAAGTATCGATCAACAAGGAAGTGCTGGAGTGTTGATAAAAGATGGATTTTTTAGATGGATTTGCAAGCCATGTGGTATTTAGTTCAGGGCATACGATACAAGCATCATGAGGGGATTTCCCTTAAGAGGGACTCGTACTATAGCGGAAAGTATTTTTTGAGGAATTTCAACTTCTCAGCCAGCAGCTAGACGTCTCCTCGAAACTTCTCCCCCTTCAGCAGCAGGTGGGTGAAGTACTTCTGGCTGAGAGTTTGGAAGGCATTCCTCAAGACTCTCTTGATGTCCTAGATTTCGAGGTAATCGTCGGTGATTTCGACCATCTGGAGGAAGGCGGTGATAATGGCGTTGTTGGTCTTTGCGCTGAGGGCTGGATTGGTCTTCTCCTGGGCGATGCAGTCGGAGATGTCCTTGTCGATCTTGGAGTTTAGGATCAGTGCCAGCTTGGAGGTGAGCTGTCCGTGGGTGTTTTATAAAAGAGTGATTGTGTTTAGCTGGCTGCTTGTTAGCTCATATGCCTACAGCCTCCTTTTTATAAGATTTCTTCAGCTATCTTTATCAGAATGGAGTAGCAATTACAGAGTAGGCATATATGCTTGGCATTGATATTTTTTCCCTTGATCTTTCCGAACTGCAAAGCCTTAGTCTCCAGGATTAATTCCCTGCTCTTGAGGCAAAACTTGTAAAACAGGTCAAACACTTTCTCATAGATGAAACGAGTGATCTTATTATATCCAGCTTCCTGCACGAACTACCTGGGCAAGATTCCCGAAAGGATGCGGTTCATCTTCACGTACTCTGCTATGGTCTCGCATAGCACGATCAATGACAGGTTCACCTTGTACCTGATGCCGCCCACCAGGATGTTGTTCTTGAGTAATTTGAACTTGATGCGGGCCTTTCCCTCCTCGCGCAGCTCGCGAGAAAGCTCCTTGGAGTTGTCCCGCGAAGCATTGATCTTGGCAGACGCAGAGGAGGAGTCGAGGATGGTGATGGAGGCGTTGAGGACGGTGCCGTCGGGATTGAGGATGTTGTTCAGAATTTAGGAAAACTCCTGAGGGACTTCGGTTGATTGCCACGTGTCCTCCTGCAGAGTGTTGATGATCTCGTTCTACAGGGTATTCTAAGTGGAAAAATCCATACGTTGTGGAAGACGTTAATGTAGTCAACGGTGAGGTCGAGGAGCAAGTTCTTGAGATTCATGGCAGTGATGGCTTTCCTTAGGTTTTCCGACACAATATCGCAAAGTTAGGTGATGAGTGGCTGCGTAGCTGCGTCTTTTTTGGGGGTATAGTTGATGAGTGTATGTTAATCGATGAGTGAATCGAAGAAGTGCTGCCAATACTTGAGCACAGAGATCCACTGGTAGTACTGGAAGGCATTGATATTCCTGATGTTTTTCAAGGTTAGCAGGTACTTTATCTTCTCTTCGATGATCTTGAAGATGCTGGGCAGCATGGAGCATTCCTACAGGAAGATTAGCTTGAATTTTCTGTGCTTCTAGAGGATGCGTGGCCATTGCTCGCCATTGAAGTGGTGCGATTGATGAAGGAGCTACTATTAGTACTCTGTGATGAGAGTCTAGAGATAGCCGAGGAAGCGGATGAGCGTTTACCTGAAGATATCGTTGAGGACTGCCAAATGTTTGGTGTAGTATTAAACCGTGACTTTCTCCACCACATCAGGAGAGACCTCTTCATCCTCACTCGCCTTCTTGCTTATGCTCACAGCGGCTTGTTCCTCTTTGGGCTACTTAGTTTCTTTTCCTTCCTTCTCCACCTCATCGAGCACCTTTTCGTTCTCCTTCCTGGCTTCGATTTCCTGCCGGACCACTCGGTTGAGGTAGGCCAGCAGTTCCTTTTCGAAGCTCTTGCAGAACTTCCTGAGGGCGTTGCAGACCTTGATCTTGATGACTTCGGGAGTGAAGGTAATGTACTGGTAGCTTTGGAGGAGGATCATGGCGATTTGATACTCGCGCTACTCGAGGCGGGGGATGAGAGTCTTGCTAGGCTTGCTCTGGTGGCCGTCGAGTATCTATATGTTCTAGAGGATCATCTCTGCCTCTGACTGGGCGGAAGCTGTGCTGGAGTTGAGTTCGTCGATGATCAGTGAATTGTCCTTGTCCAAACAGCTCCTCACCTACAATTTGCGCCAGATGTCCTCCAGATTCACCCGCTCTCCCTGGTGGCACTCCTCGAGATAGAGGTACAGTTCGTTGGAGTATCGTTGGTGAGGTCGTTTTGCGCCAGTGCCTCCATGGCTTTAATGGACTCTGATGTGTTGGCCATGCACTTGAGTTGCTTCACGGACTCCAGGCTGCTCTTGGTCTGCTGGAGGAGTTCGAGGCAATCGTAGGGGAGGGAGGAGGCGAGGATGCTCTCCATAACTTGGGGTAATTTTTTGATGGATTTCATGATCTTGATGGTCTTGAGGGTGCGTTCGATATTCTGGCGCTGCACGATGCGTTCTCTCAGTTTGACCGACTTATCGACGATGTCCCTCTTGACTCTCTGCACTCGTGCCCTGCTCTCCTTCAGCTTCCTGAGCTGCTGGTTGACGCTCTCCTGCAAGTATTCGAAATTGGCAGCAACTGCGAAGTACTCTTGGAACTTGCAGTGGATTTGCGAGAAGAGATTTATCTCCACCATGTCCAGCTCCTCGTTGAGGTAGTCCAGCTGCTTGCTCACCTTCTTGCGTTCCTCTCCGTTGTTGCTCTTGAGCTCGGAGTAGAAGAGCTGGAAGTAGGACAGGTCGAGGAAATACTTCTCCTCGAAGTAGATGCTCTCCACCCGCTCGTAGCACTTCACCAGCTCCGATTCGATATTGACTGCCTCTCTGGTGAGCGCGCTTGCCTTATTGGCCTTTTGCTTGCCCAGCCGACCGAGTTCCTCTCCCATCTCGGTGAGGTAGTGGTTGAATCCCTCGGCGGGCACTCCTGTTTCGTTCTGCGCGTTCTGTCCGAGTTTTTTCTTGAAGAGGTAGGTGGAGAGTTCGTAGAGAGAGCTGAAGATGTACTCGGCTGCGACCATGTAGATGTTGTCGGTGGCGGGCTCGGAGATGAGTTCGTTGATGTGGGTGGTGTATTCTGCGTTGGATTAGGAGGGCGTGGAGTATTCGGGAGTCTAGCGCTATGAAGCCACTTCCTCTTATTACATCCGGTTATTAATATAGATTTAATTGAACAAACAGAATCACCGAGGCATCAGAAATAGTCCATCAATAGAGATACATGGTTTGGGGATTGCGGGAAATATCACAGTTCAATGCAAATAGCGAATAGATGGAGAATGAAGCATAAGGTGAGAATTGTTAGATATCAGTCAGGTAAGTTTCAACAGATTTGCATTTTCCTATTTGGAGAAAAAGCTCTCCAAAGTTGGCCTGATGGCGGTGCTTACCTGTTCGATCAGTTTCAAGCTTAACTGTTCATGTTCATTGTACTTTACTTCACTTTTGATGGTGCACATTTCTCGAAGTAGCGGGATCATTTGGTGGAAATCGTCGGCTAAGAATGAGGAAAAGTCGGAAATGAACTTGCCTTCATTGATTGGCTGCAGATCTTACTCAGAAATGGTGACTTCTTTTATGACTGGTTGCTATCTTCTTGCGTTGACGTCTATGTAGGTGAGGCCCAAGATATCATACTCTTCAATTCTGATTATTTTGTTGAGGTGGACAGTCTTTTTGAATTATTCGAAGTTTTCTTCATCCAGTATCACGTCCCGGTGATCTTGCTTCACCATCAGGTCGAACTTATTCTCGCCTATCTTGTACAATTCCTTCACCTTCTGTGCCACTTCATCGTATTTGGTCGCTGGATTTATTTAGAATTCGTGTCTTTTTTTCTATTGGACGGTCTTTGGGTGCAAGAAGATCACTGTACTTTTTTTGAGCAGCATTATCAAGTACAAAAATAATATAAATAGCTTTTCATCCCGCCCATTAAAAATAGTCAAACATTTACCCTTCCATGAAGGTTGACGGTCGTTATTTCTTTTTTTATGTATGCGTATGAATTTATATTTGTTGGAATATATTAAAATTGATAATTATTTTTATACCACAATGGGAGCGAACAAGACCCTGCTCATGAAGAGAAGATTGGCGAAGAAGCAGCGCCAGAACAGGCCTCTTCCCAACTGGTTCCGCTACAAGACCGATAACAAGATCAGGTACAACGCCAAGAGAAGACACTGGAGAAGAACAAAACTAAAAATCTATTGATCTGTAAGATTTCATCATCATACTCACTTTACATACCCGAGATAAGCAATTTGCTGCATTGGACTTGATGGATTGATGGAGAATTGTATTAAAGGGTAGAGAGAAGAGGGATGAAGATATCTGGTATCGATGGATCATCCATTTTTTTTATTGTTTGATAGGGTTGGGATATAAGATTTCCCAACAACAAAATTCCTTTTTGGTGGATATCTGACGATAATATTTACTATATTTCTTACCTAATATTTACCGAGATGGCCTAAATCTAAGAATACAAGTAAAACATCACGGACAACCTCAACAACCTGTAAAACTTGATCAACAAATCCCCCCTTTTCAATACCGACCATACCAAGTGGAAGAACCAAATAGCTGGACTCACCAAATAGATCAAGAAAACTTTGCTCATCTTGGAGGAAGAGGTTAAGGAATTACCGGCATCGCAGGCTTCGCATTACGTGGGCTCTATAAAAAGCTTCAAGAAGAAACTGGAGAAATTGGAAAATGATACAAACAAAAGAGAAAGAGGAGATTCAAATATGGGAGATCTCATCCAAAAAAAGCCGATTATCCAAACCCAAGAAGAGAAGAGAATGAATGCCATCGAATAGGTCATGAAGAAAGGAGATGATGCTCAGGAGCAAACCAAGAATTCCCTAAAGGAGATGAACCAAATGGTAGAAAGGGGAATACAGATGGCTGCTGACATCAACATAGAGCTCAACAAGCAGATATAGCAATTGGATCGAATGAACGACAAGGTGAAGGACACCGAATCCACTTTGAAAAAGGCTCAAAAGAATATCCAATACTTCATGAGGGCGTTATAATGCGATATGTGTATGGCTGGTCTACTGGTCCTCATTCTTTTGGCTCTGGTAACTGTGATAGTTCTGGCTGTTAAGAAGAACGGGTGATCGTTTTATAGCTGTGATTATTTATTCGAAAATGTAACTAAAAATATATACATTTATCATATCATATGCCACCCAAGAAGGCAGAACCACCCAAATAAGAACCCAAAAAATAACCACCCAAGGTCTAGGAGAAAAAGCGTACATGGTTTGCTAAGTAGAGCCTGATAAAAATGCCAAGAATGCCAAGGAGGAACCCAAGAAGGATGGAAAAGGATCCATCTAGAAAACAACCAAGGATACCAAGCCTCCAGAAAAACAGTAGCAAAAAGCAGCCGATAAGAAATAAGAGAAGAAGGATGATAAAAAAGGAGGGGACAAAAAATAAAATGCCAAAGATGCGAAACCCCAAGAGAAGGATAACAAAAAGGACAGCAAAGTCCCCGATAAAAAAGACGCCAAATCATAAAAATAGCCCGCAAAGGAAGCAGTGGGTGCGAAGAAGGAAGAGAATAAGAAGGACGCCAATTCTAAGTCGATAGCAAAGCTCTAAAAGGTCAAATAATAAGAAAAACCCAAAAAAGACGGCAAGGAACAACCTCCCGCCAAAGACGCCAAAGGAAAGTAAATACCAAACAAGCACGTATAGTAGCGTAAAGCTACCACCCCTCCTCCTAAAGGGAAAGAGAAGCTGGACAGGGGAAGTCCCTCCAAGGGTACCATATCCATAAATTAGCCATCATCAACAAGATGGAGGAGCCATAGTAGCCCATTTAAAGAGTGAAAGGCGACGACTACCTCATCAAATAGACCGGCCTTCTCTAGGCATACGAGCAGTTCCTGCGGACCATATGCAAATACGGGCTGCCGACGGGTGACATTTACGAATTCGCTGCCAGCAGATCTAGAAATACTAGCGGAAGAAGAAGGCCAAGTAGTTGAAATTGAAGGCCGAGATGTAGATCCGGAAGGCGGCCAGTCGCAGGCCCTTGAAGGAGGAGAGCAAGCCGGAGGAGTTCGATCACTGATGTCTGGTACACTCGTATTTTCACAATAACTCATTTTCCCCATCCAGCAATAATAAATTAGAAGGAAAATATTAAAAATAATAAAGAAACATAGAATACCGTCCTTTCCGCCCCCACCCCTCATTTCCACTCTTACAAAACCGATGCATCCTGGTGAAACCTGCCATGCCAGGAGCGTGGTTGTCTTTCCAGCGTGGAGTTTGGGTCGAGGTTGTGTTTATACGGGATTTCTATACATTAATTTTATATAATAATAAGAAAATTGAAATGGGATGTGGAGCAGTCTGCGGAATATAGTCACCCTCACCAAATAAATATGCAATATATTCGCAAGCTAAAATACTATAATTATATCCGAAAATTAAAATATGTAAACCCCTTCTCACGGAACCCACCCTCCTCCGCTTCGCCTAGGCCGTCCACTCGTCCCAGAGTCAATACATCCTCAAAGCTGGCGAGCGGGTGGGTACCGATGAGGATATCGATGCGCAGATCATGGAGAATGGCGGATTATTCTGTACGGTTTGGATAAGGACGACGAGACCTACAAAAAATGCCTGAGTTTTTAAGTTAGAAACGGAAAATAATAAGTAACGAATTCTTAAAATTTGATTAATAATAGCAGCCTCACCCAAAACAAGTCCTACCACTAGCTCAAGCCAAATACACAGTACCACGAATGCTTCACCCAAATAGAAAAAGATCTTAACCGAACTTTTAATTCAAGCAGGAAAAAAAGAAGATCTTCGAAAATATACTCAAACGCATCTCCAATTACTTTCCCTCCATGGGGTATACCCAGGGAGTCAACTTCGTCGTCGGATACCTTCTCATCATTGGCTACTCGTAATCCGACACTTTTTGGATGTTCTCACACTTGGCTCTCAACCAACGCTACCTGGTCTTAGGCCTCTACGAGGATGGATTCCCCCTTGCCTATATCTATACCAGCATCTTCAAGAACATGCTCAAAAGACTAGACTCAAATTGCACGACCACTTGTTCACAACCTGATGCTGGACGAATCGATGTGGATTTTCAAGTGGTTCATCACCTACTACATTTACAGCTTCCCCTTCAGCACATCAAGTACATTTGGAATTTGGTGATATAGCTGGGCGGAATTGCACTGGTCTACTATGCTCTCGCTCTTGTGATGCACATCCGTGATAAATTGCTCTCAATCGAAGACCCTTGTGATATCAGCTAGTTTCTGCAGGGACTAAAGGAATTGAATAGGTTCAATGAACTCATCAACATGAATCAGACAGTGACTAAAGTGTATGAACTTAAGGTCTTGTCCGAGGATCTACAGGATATCAAGACATTCAAACCGTCCATCTACAAGTCTTACTACCAGCATTTCGATTAGATTTCGCTTTAATCCCGGTCTCCCTAGCAGCCATCAAGGAAAGCTCGACCAGCAGGATCATCCATGATTGGTATGAGAAGATAATAGCCGAAAGGATAGAGTTCCAACGAGCTCTATCGAGAAGGAGAGAGGAGGACACCTCCCAGACATCCTTAAAAGCGAATACTCGACCTAGAGAAGAGCATAAAGATCTTGGAGGAAAAAATCATCCAAAATTAATCAAACAAAATGAACAAACTCCAGCCCACCTCTACCACAGCTCCCACCGCTACCACCACAGTTCCAACCAATAGTCTTAAGACTACTTCAACGAGCTGATCCACAACGAGCCAATAACTATAACTTGAGGGACTAACCTCAGTTATAAATAAACGATCAGTAGTTTAGGAGCAGAAACATTACCAAAATGTCATATGACATGGATGAGGAAATCAACGAGGTCGATGGATAGTCCGACAGCAACAGCGAGCTGGAGGAAGCATCATGCCAAAATCTAGAGCAGGAAAACCAGGAGTATCGATATAAGTCGATGATGAATTTTCGATAAGATAACAACCGAAAATCAGCACAACGGTTTTTCACTGAAGGTCAACACAATCGTGGGGATAGACTACGGCAAGAAGATAATAAAGTAGTCCAATCCCAAAGCCAACAACATCAAGATCGTTCAATAGAAGAGGACGGGCCTGGCCCTAGCAGCTCACAACATCCTATGCAATCTGAGCATTACAAACTCCCAATACTCGAGCAACTCCTCCAAGAATACCAGTTGAAGCCCAAGAAGCACAAATAGAACCACCTCTTCCGCTACAACAAGAACAGCAAGGTGAAGACAGAGGAGGTAAGCCAGCCATCCATGGACCCTTCCAGCTCCAGAGGCTCATCCATCGACCGCCACACCGACAAGTAAAGCTTCTCCGGCATGACTCACCGCTAGAATCCAAACAACGACAGGCCCAGTATACTAATAAACGACCGAAAGACTCAGCAATAGTTCATGATAAATTCCCAGGGTCCGGACAAGTTGAACGACAACGCCAACATCTCCAAGTAGATGACATCTGAGATCTAAATCTTCAACGGTGACGGCCTCTTCAAAAAGAAGAAGAAGATCTATAACAGAAATAGTAACATAATCAGCATCAACCAAAACATGAACAAGTCCTCGCAGAAGATATAAGAAATCGAATGCTACAGCAAGCGCACCCTCAACGAGCGAAACAAAAACTTCACTTACAACTAGTAGGAATCAATCGATGCCATTCTTTATGAATTGTCCGCGCGCAAGACTTCCCAGCAGCACCAAAAATAGCTGGACGCCATGATGTACGAAATCTAAAGTATAAAATGAGGCTGGAGAGTCGCGGGGCTCTGTTGATACTTTTATTTTTCTTGTTAATTGAGTATTCCTCAATGGAAAATGTAATATTCTGTTTTTTCTTTGTTAAGATTCTATATATTCAAAATAATCGAATAGAAAATGGCAATGAATCGTAAGTCCTCATGCAGCGACCCTTCCTAGTCCGTCGGGAAGGCCGCCAGCGATACTTCTCAAGATTGGGTGTGCATCAAATGCAACAATCTCAACTTCTCCTTCCGGAAGAAATGCAACCGCTGCAAGATCCAATCCCGCGAGGACAACCACCAGATCATCTACCTCGACTATTACTACTACAACCACTATTACCACTACCCCACCCCCGCCTACGACCGCAAGAACAGCCAGGATCCGCAAACCCACACCACCGCCCCTGAGGAACCCACCACACCCGTCAAGAAGACTTACAATAGCGAATCCAACATCGCTGATAAGGAGAACAAGGGATTGCCAAGCGTTTCCCCCCTTGTGAAGAAGTACAAGGACGGGGAATCGAAGAAGAGGAGGGAGGTGAAGGGACTGTGGAAGGGCGAGCCAATTTAGAAGCTTTTCGGGTAGGAAATATGGAATGCAGAATAATTCGAGGAGCTCGATCTCAAAATGGCCGAAAAATAGCTATCGGCAACCGACGACGAGTAGTCCAGGGAGGAGTTCATAAGAAGCGTGGAGAAAATGATTATATGATAACTGTATTATCTGTCACGCCGTATAGGATATATTATGATATATGATAGTATGATAGGCCGCTTTGCTAACCTTTCTAAATTCTCAACAATAGCATACCGATTCAGCATGAAGACTCCTCGCCGCTGGACAAAGAGAAGGACCTTATCCTCATTCGCCACGCGCAGTCCAACTTCAATAAGGGATTCCTCAACTTTCGTGAGCTCAACAACTGGATATCTCCTGGGACTAATGCATACAAATCGAAGAGTTCAATAAGGCGGTATCCTATGCCAAGGAGTATATCGATTGCAGCATCACAGAGAAGGGAAATTGCAGTGCAAGAAAGCAAGGGAAATGCTAGCGGGGGAAGATGTGGATATCGTGCTTGTATCTCCTCACCAGAGGGCGCTGTAGACCTGCAGGGAAATCTTCCAAGGCAGGAAGGTAAGGGTATAAGTCACCCCATCCTGGCCTAAGTCTTCAGGTACTCCTGCGATATCAGCAACCACAACGATAGAAGATAAAAGAGTTTCCAGATTTTGACTTCTCCTTCATGAAGGACCACTCGTAGCTGTGGTTCGTGGAGATACTGAGCGAGCACATCAAGAATACCTGCAATAAACACTTCTAATCCCATGGGGAATGACCTTCGCTGAAAAACAGCAAAAGTTGCTTGAACTCATGCAATCGAAGGTGATATATGAGTCACCGCAGGAGCTCAGGATGAGAACGTGGAAGATAAAGGAGCTGGTACGGGACTACAGAAAGCAGTATAAGAAGATAGCCATCGTCAGTCATTTCTACACCCTAGGGACTCTCATCGCATCCCAATTCAACGAAATCGGTGAGGTGGTAGAGTTCTAATAGATCTAAAACGCAACTCCCTTCTACACCTCCATAGAGCGTTTGCTTCCATAAAGTGATATCTATACTCGATATGTCCTCTTTTTCGCCGAGGGCGGTGGTTGTAATTATTTATTATCATGGGACCGAAGAAAAAGGTCCAGGATGATGATGATTCCACCGAGAAGCTGTTGAGGATCTACCGCAAGAAGTGCGAGGAGCTCGCAGTCACTCCCTCCAAGCTCTTCCGCAGCAAGATCTAGTAGGCGCTGGAGGGCGACACTCCCCATCTCAAAAAGGTAACTGACACCTGATGTAGCTAATGTTCTGGGAGTAGGTGGGCATGCTGGGGACGCAGGCGATTTTCGACACCTTCTGCGAGCAGGGCGGATACAAGCATCTGGAGATTTTGATCCTGTCCAACCTCAAGACCTACGACGAGGGCCTCAAATCGCTGTGCAGGTACATGGAGACGGCGAAGACAATCAAGTAGCTGGAGCTGGAGATCAACCAGATCTCTCCGATCGGCTGTCTCTACCTCGGGAACGCGCTGAACCCCAAGAACATGGTCCCCATCACCAAGCTCAACTTAAGTTACAATAAATTCGGGTCTGAAGGTTTGAAGAATTTGGCCAGTGGCATATCCGAAAATAACACCCTCGAGGAATTGACGCTCAACTATTGCGATATCAACTATGAGGGCGCCTTCTACCTGCAGGAAATACTCTCCTTCCATGACAGCAAGATAGAGGTCCTCTCCCTCATCGGAAATCAGCTTAGAAATTAGGGGTGTACCAATTGTTCAGGGCGCTGGAGGCCAACGAGGCGCTCAGCGAGTTGTATATCGGTAATAACCAGTTCGGCGAATCTGAGGAGATTCCGGTCATTGAGAAGATAGAATAAGTCTTGAGGAAAAATTCCACTCTGATCTACATCAACATGGACGGAAACGGTCTCTACAACGCTTCAGCGATGAAGTTCATCACGATCATGAAGGAGGGCAACCCCAAACTGCTCATCGAGTTCGGCATCCTGGCCAACAAGGAGGTGATGGACGATTTCAAGAAACTGCTCAAGAAGCGTAAGAAGAAGAAGAAAAAGAAGAAGAAAAAGAAGAAGGGAAAAAAGAAGAAGAAGTGATCCCGTCTCACCTTATACATCCATCAATCCAATATCACTCACAACTTGCTCTCGTCGATGTTCTTTATGCAGGAATCGATGATGTTGTTCACGTGCTGTATCTTCTTGCTGAGCAATTTGTTGTAACTGGTGTACCTGAATCCGTTGGGAATTTTAGTGTCGATCATTTAGATCTGCTCAATGATGGCATGCTCGAGCTGTCCGATTTTGGAGGAAGTGATGGGGTCCAGTCTGGGCATGATGGGGTCGTTATTGAAGATGGTTTCCTCTTCGAAGTGCTCCACCTTGGGGGCGATCTCGGCGATGGTGTTCTGTGCGAATTATATGGTCCTGATGAGCTGCGTGACGTTGGCCCTGTTCGGCTGGCTCGTCGTATTGTTGATCAACCGCAGGGTCTCTCCTTACTGGTCCAATATCTTGTCCAGTTTCTCAATCATACTGTCCACGATCTTCATCTTCTCCATCTCGCTCATATAACTCTAATTATTATCAACCAAACATACACCCTCCCTTACTCTTTCCCATCCAAAAATAATCCCAAACCAAATGATTCAATCCCAGTTCCGAATAGTTTGGATGGGGATTGATGGTTATTTAAAATTTATAATTTCTAAATATTAACAGCAGGCCGGCATGTACAAGAAGCCAACGCAGCCTCAGACCCCAACATCAGCAACGCCAGAAAGAACATCAAAGTCATGGAAAAAGTGCCGATTGGGGCCGTCGACAAAAAGAACGAAACCAATACAGACTTCAAGAATAAGGATTAGCAATTGCTCAGCATGATCAAATAGTACCTGCAGACCAACGGCTTCGTCCGCTCCTACGAGACTCTCAAGAACGAAAGGCCAAATATAAAGGCGAAAGTGCAGCTGAACGCTCCGCAGTCCAAAAGCGAAACAGACAAGAACCACATCCTGCAGTTCTTCGATAGGGGCAATCGCGACTAATTTTTCAAGCAGACCCTGAAAATGTTCAACAATCCCGACGAGGCGGGCAAGCGGTTGTAGTTTGAGCTCAATATCTACTTCTTCGTCTACAATATCCACCCCAATTTGAGGAGGCAGCCCACCATCGACAAGCCCAGCTCCGAGGCGTTCAAGCGCTACCTGGACACGAAGGGCGCCGACCTGTCGGATACGAGCGAGTACCTATCCTACTTCGCGATGCCCTTCATGCCCAAACCGCAGGAGCACAAGGCGCTCGCGCACATCTTCACCAAGGAGTGGCTCACCAAGCTCAGGAGCAAGCTGGTCGAGTTTGTCTCCATCCAACTCAAGAGCTCCAACTCGTTCAACCAACCGACCGCCCGGAAGGTCAGCCAGCTGCAGGAGCTCTACTACGGGTCGCTCACCTCCATCAACTCCTCGCGGGACGAGTGCAAGGAGAATTGCAACCACTCCATCTAGATCGACGCCCTGAAGAAGGAGAATGGCGAGCTGAGGATGATCATCGAGAACTACCAGAAGAAATTCGACGAGTTCACAGAATCATCGAAGGTGAATCTGATCGAGTCCAACAGCAAGTGGTTCAATTTCTCACGGGAATCTTCCTGGTCGCTAAGAAGTACATCAAAGAGGACAAGGCCAAGTTCCTCGAAAAATACCACTCCTTCTTCGTGGGCAACATCGACGAGCACATCGAAGCCAACTAGATATCCCTCTTCGATAAGCACTCCTACGTCAATTAGGATCTCTCCATCACTCCTGACATCTCCAAGCGTAGCGTCCCCACTTACTTAGAAAAGATAGCCATTAAGAGGCAGGAAGCAGTCAACCAGAACTACCAGATAGACCTCGCCAGGATTAGGAATACCTTCCTGATGGCCAACAACAAGACAGAGAATTGGAGATTTGCATGGTCCTGAAGGCGCTCAAGTGCCGCTTCACCAAGAAGTGCGAGGCGCCCAGAGGAGATAGATCATCATCGAGTACTCGAGAGGCGACGTGTGCGGCGTCAACGAGGAGAACTACATAATCCAGAAGAAGCTTCTCTTCGACGGAGGCGAAAAGATCAAAATGTAAGCTTTTCCTATCCAGTCTGTATCTGAAACTGATGGAAATAATCACGACTGACGTGCTGGGGCTGCAGTACCTGACCCGATCGAGGAAGTTGATATAGAACTTGGTGGGGATATTCAACATATAGCGAGAGGAGAGCCGATGCCGCAAGCCGGTGCTGGGCATCCTGCAGCGCATCTCTTTTTCGAAGGAGCCCGCATGCTGATGATCAATTTGGGCATCATCCCCATGATGTTCAGCATCTTCAAGAACGAGGCCCACGAGATCTCCAACTTCACCATCCAGTTCCTCATCGCCATGTGGATGAACCTCAGTCTCAAGCGGGAAAGCTACCCCTACTTCGAACAGCATAAGAGTGAGTTCATCTCCATCATCATCGAACAGATGACCAGTCCCAACGAAACATCCGCAACTACGTCAACGGCACTGTCTTCTTGCTACTCTCCTCCAAGTAGATCAGGGCGGAAGCGTTGAGGCAAAAATTGGACGAATTCGTCAAGCACCTCTCTAATCCAAGGAAGACAACATGTGCACGCAGCAGTATAACTATATCCTTGACCGATTGACTGGGAATAGGATAATGACCTTTGCAATAACGACTCTGACGAAGACGAGGAGAAGCCGATGCCGAAGAGTTCGAGGACGAGGAGTACGGTTCTCTGAGTGAATCATCGGAGGAAGATTTCATTGAGGGGGATTTCGAGATAGCTAACGGGGAAGAGTTCCTGCTCAAGAACTACGCCCTGTTGGGGCCATAGGCCATGAGGTAGCAAATCCTGACCAGGTCTGTGTTGGATGAAACATCTAAACGATTGAACAACATGACCACCTCCATCAACCGCTCCAGGAGAGTAGACAACATCTTTGCAGGCAAGAACAATGCCACCGTGCTGTAGCCTGAACTGGAAGTCCTCCTCAACCGCAAAAAGGGAATTTGATATGTATTATTTCACTAATAGCAATCGTAACATCAAAAGATTAAGGACAAGCAAAGCGATACCATAACACAAGCATTTAATTGAGGCGTTTCTTTTAGTTTCTTTATGACGTTTAAATAAAAAGAACCACTATAATTATCACTGTCTCACGCTGAGCTTCCACTTCTCGTCAAAGTCCTCTTCCTTGCGGTTTTCCTTCTTGGGCTTGGTCTCCTGCGGACTGCTCTGGACCACGTAGTCGATTTCAGGGTGTTAAGTTTCATGTGTTGCGCCATGGAGCCCTAAGTCCCGTAGGATTTCTCACATCCCGCCACCTGGCAAATGTACTTGCGCTCTATCTCGTTGGCGCACCTCCGCACTCTCTTCTTCTTCTCGTCCGTATCGTCTTTGGAGAGCTCTTCAAAAGAGCGATCATGTCGGCCAATTCCTTCTTGTCCTAGAGCGCACGGCGCAGTTGTTGGCTGAGCTGACTGTTATTGGAGGTGAGCTTGGTGATTTCCGAGAGGTAGAAGTTGATGGCTAGGTCTACGTTTCCCTCGAAGTAGCTGATATTGACGAAGTCTTCATTGGTATTGGTGGGGACGGGGACGGGGGATGGTTCTGGTCTGGGGACAGTGCGGGGTTATTCGTTGATGATGCCTGGGATGATGATGACGTTGCTCTTGGTTCCCTCCTTTAGGGTGGCCTTGCTCATATTTATAATTTAATTACCAAACAATCTTTAAATCTCATAATATTAACCCCCATATCGGCGCAAAGATAACCCATTTATTCATGCTAGCTATCGAGGATTCGGCGTTTTGCCAACGAATCGGTATTTATGACTGTAATATCCATTAATTACCATCAAAGACCTTCATTTTAGAGCTGATAGCTCGAAGCACGTATCATTTTTCCCTCAAAATCTTTACATATTCTTTTCTCCTATTTTCGGTCATTTTCTTGGTAAATTTAAACTTAAACTAACTGTTAAATATTAATTTGAATCATTTCCAAATTGAAGCCACCGATGAGCCTAGAGAAAGACGCTCCCTTCGAAACCCGCTCCCGCCAGACCACCGAAGAGGACAGCTCCTCGACCGCGACGAGGAATCCTTTTACCCCCGCACCAATCCCGCCAAGCACAAGACCGAACTCTGCAAGACATTCTCGTAGCTGGGAAGATGTCCCTACGAGCACAAATGCAGGTTCGCCCACGGGAAACACGAGCTGGTCCGCGCTCCCGTGAAGACCACCTCTAAGAATAGGAAATGCAATGGGTTTTGGAAGAACGGGTGCTGCTCATATGGGATTCGATGTCAGTTCGGCCACGCGGAGGCGAAGTGGGAAGGGAGTGCGGTTTTGAGCGGGCTGTAGGCAGCCAACCAGCACCCACCCACCAAGACTTCCAAACTCATGAAGCTGCTTCAGTGAATGATATTTATTTCAACCATCGCTTTCGTATCTTCGATTATATCGAAATAATTGAAATGGGGACTGCAATTAATGGAGGAAGGGAGGAGGAGGGGTGAGGCATTATTGATGATGAGATATGCGCAGGTTGACAAACTTTCTATTTAATTATAAATATATGAGTGCAAACGCACCCAGTAGAGGCACTGGGATTTTCGATGAAGAAGATAACACGCTAATGAGCCATTAAGGAGCTGCCGAAATGCGCAAGAGGAAAACAGACCACAGCGAGAAATTTCATACTATTCTTTGTCCTAATCATCATAGTAATAATTTCAATCAACCGCAATTCCTTTCTCTCCACCTCCACTCCCTAGTAGGCCAAATAACAACTCAAGAAGCACTCTTGTAGCCGATCTTGGAGCAAATCGGCAAGGACGAGCGAGGCTCAACCAAGATACCGAGGACCAAAAATCAACCTTGAATAATGAGCTTGCCCCCTTCAATTTCCCAACAGATGCGCTATAAATTACAGGCTATCAGGATAGCTAGAAGAAGGCATAAAACAGTCCTTTTTAATCTCAAGTTCCGCCATTACTGAATTAACCGAATCGCCTCAACGGTAACCCATAAAAACCGAAAATAATAAGCATAAAGATAGCTTATCCAAGGAAGTCGCTCCTTCCAAGACCAAAAAGTATCCCATTTCGCAGGAAGTCTACGACCAGCGAATCTACGCAGGTTAGATACACTACAGTCGCATCCCTGTCGAATACTGGGACACCGCATCTTGATGCTCAAAGCGATGGGCCTCAAACGCTCAGCGTCTATGTCATGTGGAACTACCACGAAATCGAAAGGAATAGGTTCGACTTCGCCACGGAGAATAAGAACATCACCAAGTTTTGTAGCTGCCATAAAGCACAAGATGAAGGTGCTCTTAGGCCAGGCCTTACGTTTGCGCAGAGTGGGATTTCGGAGGCTTGCCAGCTCGGTTGCTCGGCATAGCTAATCTTACCATCAGAAGCTATAACCAAAGATACTTAGATGAGGTGAAATATACTTTTAGACGCTTGCTCCCCTCATAAAGCCCTATCTATTGGCCAACGGGGCCCCATCCACATGCTCCAAATCTAAAACTAGCTAGGATCCTACAGCTAAGACCACAATACACTCAAGCTCTCGTCGACATGTGGAAATAGCTGGGGATTGTGAGCCAATATTACATCGAGGATGCTGCAGCCACCGCAAAGAGCAATTACTTCCATGGGCAGCAATCGGCATCAGTGATGGCTCGCACGAGCACGATTACTCGCTTGTCCAGCTGATGAACAAGGAAATGTAGAAAGACACGCTGATATTCGGAGGAGAGATCTACACGGGATGGATGACGCATTGGGGATAACGGTGGGGAAACAATCCCTATGAAAAGTTCAGGTCAGAAATGGAGTATCTCTTCCAAACGCAGAAACAGTTTTCGCTTTATATGGCTCACGGCGGGACTAACTTTGGACTCACTGCTGGCGCCAATGCAGGCCTACATTAGTTTAGCTACTAGCCCACGATCACCTCATACGATTACAATGCCACCATTTCGAACAAGGCAGACAGACAGTGAAAAGCGATCTGGTCGTCGACTTATGAAAATGTACGTAAACCGCCCTAAATTCCCTTCCCGATCCCATATCAACGATTAATTCTATTAAATTTACCCCAAACTCACAGCATCGCTTATTTAGAACCTAGGAGAGCCTGACATAAGGAACTCAAATAACTTTATTTCTTCTAGCATGAGAAAGTAGCCATGTACAGGCAGGGAATAATAGTCTACGAAACTTTCCTAACAAAGAATAGATACGTAATCAAATCAGTAATCCACGACTTCGGCTTACCTTTCTCGATGGTGAGTGATTGAACAGCACAGCAGGATCAGGACTGACGAATTCGAAACCACATCTTCTGCAAGGAGTAGAAATGCAGGCTGTTATAATCGTGGAAGCGATGGGGCACAACAACTACGGAACTAACCAGGCGGAGACATCAAGGGGCTTATAAAATGTTAGATTTTCTCAGCTGTAGACCAGGGACTAACCTTATACGGCGTCCTTTGGAACTTCTACAAGATCAACATCGATGAATCCATTTCAAAATGGACAAGATCAGTCCCAACGCCATCAAATATCCAGCCATCTTCAACAGCAGTTCAATCTAAATGCAGCTGGAGACACCTACATCAATATGGAATACTATAACAAAGGATACGTTTGGGTGAATGGTAGGAATCTAGGAAGGTACTGGAGCCGAGGCCCTCAATTCAGGCTCTACTGTCCTGGCGTATGGCTGAAGAAAGAAATAACGAGATTGTAATTTGGACTTTTTGACTGCCGATGAGGACAGCATATCTGGCGCCCATACCATTGAAGACAAGGAATGATCCGATTAGTGTTGCATCATATATACTCGTATTCAGCAAATATGCTATGCAAGATCAGGATAAATCTCAATTTTGATCTCTTGGATGATCTGCTGCCTGATGTACTCGTAATCGAGGATGTTGGTGCGGATGCCTTTGCTCTTGTCGCCGATGCTCGCCTCCACCAAGATGAGTTCTTCGAGATTTTTGACTCTTCTGGGCTCTACCTTGTGGACCAGGCTTGTGCGGTGGCTGATTGGTTGCTGGGAAAAGCCGACCTTGACGCTGGAGCATCGCAACTGAAGCACCTTCATCAGCAAGCCTTTCTCCGATCGCCAAGCACTCTCTTGTCCTTCAAGCTGATGAGATTGCGGCTGACAAACTCCATATTAAGAATGACAGGATCTTTGTTGGGGGGACCGATGATTCCGGTGGGAAACTCTCTGGCCACTTCCAGAAGGCTGTGGTGGCTGAAGCCAAGGGAGAAGAGATTTCTCTGCAGCATCCTTGCCGGTTTCATCTCGAAAACAGCAGCGTCTCCATAGGCGAAGACTAGAATAGAAGCAAATTACCTATCCTGCCCGTTCCGTCGCAGAGCAGAAGGACCACACCGTCTTTCTTCTTGTATAGGCTCTGGACGTGCTCGTGGTGGCCTTGTTCCTCTTGCTTGCCCTCCATGGTTCTTAGTCTTCAAATATATATAATATGCTGCTAGCTCGCTCAGAGCTTTCACCAATCAATGAGGGTGGGTGGTCATGAGGATTATAAAAATCAACTAAACATTTCGCTGCTCGTGCTGAGGACGACTTCTCCCAACTATTGCAGGCCTCGGAGGAGAGGGCGAGCGCGAAGCGGAGGTGGGGCAGGGACCCGTTCACCTCAACGCTTATCTATATCGCGGATGGCTTACTCTTTCGTTGGGAACGGTGCTTGCGAAGTGGATGCTTTTTTTGAGTATCTGGGGAAGCCACGGGAAGGAGTCAGCGGCGAGGTGCTCCTTTATCGTTTCGGCCAAGAAGGCTTGGAGAGTCGGCGTCTCTTCGCTGATCTAGTTTATGCCCAGCTTCTCGAACAGCTTGTCTACGCTGGCGATGCTCTTGGTCTTCAGGCTGATCTCTCCGGACTGGACGACCTTGAAGACGGGGAAATACTCGCGAGTGGAGAGGTGAGATGCTGGATGACTTTGCTGTTGCCTTCCACTGCGAGATGGGCAGTGAGGCCTTAGCCGAGCCATTTCAGGAATCTCTTCTTTTGGAGGGCAGTCTAATCACTCCTGATGCTGTTCTTTATAGTCAATTCCGCCTAAAGATTAAAGACAAGGTTTTATTTCTACTTACAGAGGCCTTAACCGAATCGATGATATCTTTGCATATGTGTGTTTGAAACGATGGTGAGTGGATGACTATTTTTATTCCTTTTTCAGTCTAAGAAACTTCAATTTTGCACAATTTGAATACATTGAAGCTTTCTTGCTTTTGCCACCTCTTCACCTACCCTTCAATGAGTGCCTTAAGCTAGGTTTTTTCTTTATTTTGATTTCAGTAACTATTTCAAAGTTACTTTAGGACTTATTGAGGAGAGTGAGACTGCATTTGATGCTTGTCTTTCCTTTGTTTTCGCCCACTCCTAGATTGATGTTAAGATTAGACTTTTGTGAAGTGGCTAGGCTTAGAATTTCCTTCAATTTTGCGAAATGTTTTTGGAGTTATGCATATCCGGGTGTGGATTAAAAGTATTTAACGTTTTCACTTTCCTCGTGCTCTTGAGTTTTGATGATCCACTCTTTAAAGTGGGCCAAACTATGGTTCTAAGGTTCGCTTTTAAAGTAATTTGAGACATGATTTGCATTGATTGGCAAGGAGGCTGTTATGAGATTGTTTAAATGCGTGATTATCTTTGGTTTATTTATGGATGCTATCCTTGCTTGTAATTTTTGAAAAATTACTCACAGGTTTCCTCTGGAGTCAATGCCTTTGGTTCTTACTTTTTTTCCACTTTAATGGGAGCTCTTCCTGCTTAATTTCGGGAGCATCATGCGCCTTCACTTCTTCTTTTTTATGATGAGCACGGTCCCACTCTTCAAAGTTTTCCTTGGTGATTGGGCGCTTCTGCAGTTTTTAAAATTGGATGTATTGATTGATTCTTTCTTCTGTGATATGTGGCTGCAATGCGAAGACGATTTTTCTTATTATTGTTCCTCGTTCACTTATGCATTGACTTGCTCTGGCTCTTTTTTGACTGTTTCATTTTTGGCTGGTTGTGGCTCTTCATGCGGTTTAGCTTATACATGCTCTGCTTTTTCTTCCTTCACGGGGTGAGCCGGTTCTTCTTCCTTTTCCGGATGGGTGATCTATTGCTAATGTTCACTGTTTGGGTGTTCCATGAAGTGTCCGATAACTATATTATATCGAATAGCGATGATCCGCAAATACGATTATCTGGAGTAGAAATAGGACGAGGAGTGTTACAACTTCGTGCAGGACACCTTTGAGTCTGCTGAGGAGTTTGATTTTATCCAGCAGCAGGAGGCAGCAAGGCGAAAATCAAGGTCAATGCATGTGACTATCGATGCTGATGAGGAAATCCGATACGAAAGGCAGGTTAAATTCAGATCCAGGAAGAAAAATTTTAGCAAGTATTACAGGAGAGCAGCAGCAAGGAAAAGGAGATGGAGAATTCGGTTAGAAGGAGCAATTTTATTTATCATAAAACTATTGACAAGTTCAAGGAACAGATTTGCTCCATTCGCATCAAACAGGGCATACAACAAATCGCACTCAACTCCAGAATGCCCAAACTTGTCCCTCGCTCTCATCAAACAAAAAGATAAGCTCAATTTCGGAAAAATAGGCCTGCTCGATGGAGAGGAAACTGAAGAACCGCTTGCAGCTAGCATAGAAATTGAAGGCAATAACTAAGTCCAAACCATCCGTCAGCAGCCTGCCGCCTGCTGGGACGATGAAAGAGACAGTACGGCAGACCTTGGACGGCGGATTAGCGATATAAACAAGATAGTAATGGAGGACGCTGGAAGCATAAACCTGCGGATCCAGGAGATGGATCCATCAACCAAATGCACAGGATCCGCATGATCATGGAGAAGGGGCATCGGGAGTTGCAATTAGTGGGTGATGAGAACGGCGGAATCGAGGAGAACATATACGAGGTGAGGCAGTTGATGCGCAAATATCTCAAGGAGGGGTGATATTATAAAAGTTATAAAGCAAGCTCAGTTGCGAATTTGCACCAATTTGGGCAGCTTCCTTTCCTTCACCCTCGATTAGAAGAAGGACTTCTCTGTGTTGGGCTTGAGTGGCCGAGTCCAATCGCTATGCCTCAGTTGCAATTTGGATCCCTGCTGTATCACTCTCAAGGCGATGCGTTTGTTCTCCTCGTTTATCTGTTGTTGTCCCTGTACCTCTTTTAATGCATGGCGAGAAGTGGCCGTTCTTCCAAGCGTTCCGCCTGTCTGTTCTTGGTGTCTACGATCTTGGCCAGCAGTATTTGGTTCTGGGTGTTGAGTTGCGTGAGGTATTCTTGGGAGCGGTGGTTGCGTGAGACTTCTCTGCATTTATTGAGGAAGCCCATGTACTGAGTGGGCGATCGGTCGAGGTGCGGTTTTCTGTCGACGATGCTTTCCACGCGCTTGAGATATCTGCCGTAGTTGTCCTCGTGGTCGAGAGTGGCGGCCAGTCTGCCGTTGGTGGAACGGTAATAGTCGAAGGTCTTCTGCATATTGGAAGAAATTATATGAACAGAATAAACAATTTAGAAATTAAAAAACTCAACGAGCCTAATAGAACTACCTTATGATGGAAGCAAATGGGATTTGTGATGGAAATAATAATGATAGAAAAATGGCCAACTTTATGCAAATTTGCAAAAAGAAAGAATGGGTAGATGATAGGTATTCAAGCATATTATTTTATTTTTTTGACTGGTAGAAATACCTCTACTGTTGTAAATGAATATTTTGGATTATAATTATAATCTGCGTGCAATCACCATAATACTTATTTATCTTTGATTAGGATTGGCGATGCAACGACCACTATTTACTGGACTTATTAGTGAGGAATAGCAATATCTGCCTCATAGTTTCGTCCGTTTTCTTTGGAAATAACTTAGGATATTATATTCTGGTTAATTATCTCAGCATCTACATTGCCAATACTCATAAAAATATGGATGAGTTAGAATAGTTTCAAACATCAAAAGTAGCTATACATGAAGTACGATTGATAGCTACAAGAATATAGATTGTTGATGGAGCAAGGCCCTCCCCAATATATATTCGATCCAACAACACCCCCTGAGCACACGTATGGGGATTGCTGGCTGCATGTGATAGCCAGCGTTCTGAGGCTGGGGGGCATCGTGAGTTTGGCCAATAACTTGTGGGGGATTGTAAACTTCTTTTGAAATATTTTATTGAGGCTACTCCTTCAGAAGTTTTTCCCGTTAGAGTCTCTCGATCCTGTCTGACCGCTTTTCAAAGAAAGTTCCTTCCTGTCTATACTTTCTGAGGATAAGTTTGGCTGTTGATGGTCGAATCTTCAGCTTTTTTGAAGCTTTTATAATCGACATTCCGAGTCCTTGCACGTAGTGCACGAGTTGCATGCGTTCCTGAATAAGTTGGTTTTTACTTCAAGGCTAATCTTAGCGTATCTCTGTGGTTTTTGGTGTGGTTTTCTTGCGAATTCCATGTATCAGAATTAATTATGATTGTTATAACACGTCGAAATTAATGCGAGTTTTTGATTAAATTTTTATTTTTTTCTGATGCGGAGCTTCGACAAAGACGGTAATTCTGGAACTTGATAAAATGATCAAAAAAGGATGGTTCGGAAGATCAACGGTCGGGTAAAGATATGGTTGAAGAATAACCTTTCTGATGCATACATATAATTAGTAATTATTGCGGTTTTTGCTTATAGCCATTAAAGACATATAGAACTCTTCGATAGAGAGACTAAGTTTCGATGGTATTTTGCGTATAAATTCTTTCAGATTTGCAAATGTTGAGAAAATGGAATAATCAACAAAAATTAATTGACCAGCATAAATTAATATCAACTTCCAAGACTTATCGAAAGCTCCAGATCTATGGATGAGACCATAGGACTGATATTAAGCTGTCCATATTACTCTTCTATTTTTGATGCACGGAAAAAAATAAAGTCCAAAATTATTGTGAAGATGAATCAGCCATTGAATAAATGCTATCGTGTATAGTTTAGAATTTAATGAGCAGGCTTATTAGTTATTATTTGCGCATTTATGAATGAATAATATTTGTAGCGAAAGAAAGGCATCGAAAAATACAAAATATAATGACGAAAAGCTAGCATTATCACGTTTGGGATTAGCCGAGCTTATCAACCAGCTGTCAAAGTATTTGAATTGCTTCTACCGATGAAACCGTATTTCCGACAATGATCATCCTATCGACCTCTAAACGCCAATCACCATAATGCAGAAAGATTGTTTTTACCCATCATATAGTCAAAAATATTATCAAATCCTCTTGCTCGCAGCTTTTTACTTATTCCCAAAGGAGGGCTCCAGTAAAGGATTCATAGGGTGGACATCCTTACGCACAGAAGGTATCTGCTTCTATTCACGAGCGACGCTAAGTTAGGGACTCTTTACGAATTGTCTTTTATGGAAGGAGAAGTGATGTTGTACTGTCCTGGTCCTGGATATTCTATACCCTGAATGTTCCTTATCTATCGCCAAATCCTAAGCTGATTGATCGATATTTTTGGCTTCAGGAAGTTATGGAGTGTATTTCCCAGGCCTGGTGTATACTGGTGCGACTCTTTGAAGGCGGCTCTTGGGATGGAGAAGGAAGGCCCCTCATGCTTCGGCGAAGGAGTATAGGTTTGCGGTCCGGGAAAAGCGGAAACCGAGTGCAGTCTCCTCATCGACTTTCCGATGATTGCTCCGCGTTACTCGTGTTCCACTGGGTAGTAGGCTGCAGGGCCAGGGGATTCGCCTTCTGCCTACTACCTTTTGGTCGATTTTTTGAAGGTGAAAGCTGGCGCCTTCCTCAGAATAGGCTCCTTGTCGTTGCTGAGTTTTTATTCATTTTTACTATCGAAATAGTCTCTGGGGAAGTTGGTCTCTGTCCTGCAACGTAGTCTCTGGCCGATGGAGTACCCTCGCTTCTTCTTTACACCCTCATCGATGTCGCTTTGCTTTTCGTATTTGTTTGCTATGTTTTACGGTCTTTACGAGCTGGCAGATCGCTTTTATCGTTGTTTGGAGTTTAGCGTCTTTCCGTTCCTATTTTAACGAATCTGTGAAAGGTGCGCAAAGCATCTGCTTTCTCCAAGTCGTAGTTTCCTGGTCCAGGCCCTATCCTTTGGTAGGATTCCACCCTCCTCTGCTTTCCGAAGACAGGCCTTCGGACAGAGTGGAAGACAACGTTGTAGTTTGTGAGGTAGTGCGAGGGACTTGGTCCCTATTTTTACTTGTCGACTCGAACTTCCTTTCCGATGATGGCTTTGGGAGAGCGCGGTTTTGTTGTGATGTCGATGGGATAGTAGGTCCACGGATCTGGTTTTTGGGGAACTTTATGTTTGGGGCGACCGGAAGGCATGGAGTATCCTGTCTTGATCTACTTGTTAGGAGTGCTACTTCGAAGATGGATTTAATCTTGTAGGCGGCTGGGCCTGGCGAAGTGTTTTCTCTCTTCGAATATCTTTGTGTTTGGATCATTACGAGTGGCTATCTCCTGGGATGGTTTATAATCTGCCACAGATTTGCAATCCTTGTTCTTCGGATTAAAGTCAAAATGGTTCATTTTATCATATTTTTATTGATGTTTCATAATAATTTATCATCTTGTTTATAGGAGGGGTGGAAACAATAAAAGTAAGTAGTAATCAGTAGAAAAGCAGGCCCATGCGCTTGATAGTGGATTCCTTATAGCTGCCAATGCAGGTGAGGACAGGTGAGGATATCTTCAGATCGACTTACTCTTCCGCTTAGTCAGAAAAATAAGCATGACCCAATGCATCAACTGCAGTTATTCTTCCCGAGGGATCAGCAGTCAGCATCTTCCTCAGTAGCTCTTTCGCATTGGCTGAGGCGCCCTCCAGGTGGTCTCCCTATAGGTCCATGCGAAATTCCTTATTATTTGTATAGACTTCATCGAATTTACTGCCAGCGAAGAGCGGTTTCCTGCTGAGCAACAGGTGGAAGACGGCTCCCAAGGAAAACACATCGCAGACAGGCTCAATGTGCTCGCACTGGCTCAGTTTGATGATCTCCGGAGCAACGTAACCAGGAGTTCCACATCGGAAGAAGATATACTCATTAAGGTCAGCGTGGGTGGCCAGTCCAAAGTCCACAATAACTGGCTCCATTGAGTCGTTTCTCAGCATGATATTTTATGGCTTCAGGTCACGATGCATGATTCTTCTACCGTGCATATGACTGAGTCCCTTCAAGAGTCCATTAACGAGCGTCCTGATCTATCCTCTGAAAATTTCCCTCCCCGATCTTACATGGCCTGGAAGAGAGTCTTTCCGGGCAAGAGTTAAAGTACAACGTATATGGAGTTGTCTGACTCGTAGACGCCTTCTAGTGCGATAACGTTAGGGTGTGGGTTGCGATTGAGTTCTCGGAGTACGGTTAACTAGTTGATGAGACTTTCCTTGCCGTGCTTGGAGCTGAAGCAGTTCTGCTTCAGGAAGGCCTTCACGGCGAATCTTGCGTGGTCGATCACGCGTTCAGCCTCATATACTGTTGCGAAGTTCCCCTTTCCTAGTTTGCGAGTCGGCTTGAACATCTAGTGGAAACCCTTTCTGTTCAGGCGACGGCCTAGCACCAGGCACCACTGCTCCATCGATACGTGGTCGCCGTACACCGTCAATTCTCTTTCGCTGTCATCGTGAAGTCTAATGCCGGTTTTTTGGGAGAGGACATTTTTCTGGATAGGATGGCGTTTACATCGACCTGGTGGAGAACTTCGAACTTGACATCGAAGTGAAGCTGGAGGACCAGGGGGGAGGTTCCAGCTTGCTCGAGGACTAGAGTCTCGCATATGAGTTTGAGGGTATGTTGGGTATTGGAGTCGGGACGGAGGGAGCAAGAGCCTTGGAAGGTGATCGGTTGGTTGCGGATGGCGGCGGTGCTTTCCTGGATGGGGGTGAAGAGTGGGGCGTAGATGGTCTATGCTTCCATTTTTCTATAATGGAAAATTATTCTTTGGGAATCAATCCATCTATTGGCATATATACGAGTCACACTCAACCGAAAAACTATGGAACACTTCCAAAAATGGAGATGGTTTCGAAATTACCATCGGCTGCGGCTGCAGGCCATCCCTCGGGAGAGAAGGCGTATGCATGATCAAAATGGATGATTATGATGGTTTTCCATTTTCGGGTAGCGTGTTTTCGCTGTGAGCGCTGCAGAAATAGAAAAATATTCTAATTTTTAGATGCAACTGATACAAGAAGTCTTTCTTAGGCTTGTGGCAGTGATCCGAAGAAGAAAAAAGGGATTTGGAGTGATGATTTATGTTGGACCAGTTTGCTTCTTTTTTTCTTCAGCTTATAATCATCATATCATCTTATTAAAAGTCCAAACACCCCCAAAATCAAAAACTCGATCCAGCAATACCCTAACATTTATCAATGAAAAAACGATCAAATTACTTTCCATTTTCACAATAAATATAATCATCCAATGGCAACTTCCTACCCATAGCCCGACCGCCTTTCCACCCCCCGCCCAACGAATCTCCCCATAAAAAAGAGAGCAAATCACCGCAAGAGTCAATGCAAGGCTCCAAATTGGCCATTCCGCTCATCACCAAGAGAATGAACTTCGTCGAGAGATATATCAAGGACTTCACAGAAAAGGACAACAGCAATCGCCTTCGAAAATCAAGCAATAACTACCTAACCGAAAGAGTTTCCCACGATCACTCTCCCAGCCCACCGGACGACCCCTCCTTTTCCAGTCCGATGGGCTCAAACGATGTAGGAACCTTGAACTTCACCGAACCGAAACCCACCCAGAAGAGCTGCATCAAGTACTCCACCATTAGGGACCAGAGGAGCGAGGATAGAATATAATCTTTGGGGAAATTGGAAGTCCAATACCTTAGATTGAAGGAAAGAGCGCACCTACCTCCGTCGTTTCTGCCCACCATCCCCGCCAGGAAGTAGATAGAACCCGCAGCAACCATTTCCCACGAGGAGGTGGAGCGTTAAATAAAAAAATCGATAATTACCCAAGGGGGACAGCGGTACTTCGCAGACCTATACTTAATGAAGAAGGGAAGGGACAAAATAATCAGTTCTCTCTCTTCGGTTGGCAAGCACACGCTCAGCAACTCCCACGACAGCTATGACGATCTGATCAGGAATAGTCTCGCATATGAGGACCAGGTGGCAGCCAGCAAGCAAGAGTTCGTGAAGAAGAAAAGTAAGTGAATTTCTATTAGTCTTGTAGGATCGGCACGCGAAGAAGGGAAAGATGCTGCGGGGCAGGAATATGAACTGGAACGTATATTACGATATAATGGCTCTACCTCCCAATGAAAGGAAGAAGGTGAAGGGAATCTAAAAATTCGAAGCGGACTATGGCATCTTATGACGATGCTGACCGATAATCAATCATGATGTTCTATCATTCAACTTTGATCTCAAAGGTGTATAATGGATATTCCTCACTCAATGCCTCCTTGAAGATGATGCAATTCTACTCCTCGTCTTTCTGGCAATGCAGAGTAACCTTGCATTTTCCAATTTGGTTAATTATATGTGTCTGAGGTGGAGATGAGGTGTGTATGCCATGCTGATCTATGTGATATGATTATTTTGGATATCGATGATTTTCAACTTCCTGTTTTTGGTGAGGTCGATAGACTATAATGCAGTGCCTTGAATCTACAGCTAAACGAGGTCCTCGAGAGTGCTTAAGCTTAGATCTGCCATCTATTTATTCACGCTAAGGTTCAAATACCGCTACTTTACGTTTTTAGACAAATCGATAGAGATGAGTTGATTCTTCTTGAGGTCAAGCCTCACCAAGTTAACATTATTACTTAGATCTATCTTTTTAAGATAGTTTTGATATAGTTCTAGCTCGAGTAAACTTGTATTCTTTGTCAGATCGATAGAGCATAATTGGTTCTGGCCAAGCTTCAAATGTGTCAAAAAGGTATTAGTTTCAAGATCAATGTAATCTAGCATGTTATTATCAATGAAAAGATGGGTTAATTTTCGATTATTTTCCAGGTTTACATTCTTCAGCTGCAAATCACTGATGTTGAGAAAGGTGAGATTGGTAAGTTTTGTGATGTTAATTTGCCTTATATCGTTGAAATTGAGAAAAAGACGTTATATGTTTTAATTTTACAGCGTTAGCGAGTCAGAAAGCTTGTTATGACTGAGATCCAATTCCCTAAGTAAGACATTTTTGCCAAATTGAAGAGCCTAGTTGAGAATATTGTCACTCAGGATGAGTCTTGTCAATTTTGGGTTATTTTCAAGATGGATTGTTTTTAGTTGATTGTGAGCGAGGTCAAGCTAACTGAGACTGATATTGTTGGCCAAATCTATGCTTGCCAATTGGTTCAGCCTCAGTTCAAGTCTCACCAATTACGGATTGTTTTTCAAGTCGATAGCAGTCAGCTTGTTGTCGCTGGCATTTAGATGAGTAAGCCTCGGGAAGGAGGCTAAGTCTAATTTGTCAAGCTAATTTCCTTTTAGATCCAGTTATCTAATGTTGACCATATCTAGGAAATGCTTATCGAGTGTCTTAAGTTTTAACCCGGTCAATATGAGTATATTTACGCCCATTTTCAATTTGTGAATCTATTTCTAATTGCCTCCACGATTCAATTCTTCTCCCAAGTAATAGAAAAAGTATTAATACTTATGCAAATATTTGCTAAGGTTAATTGTAGCTTTTGCTGAGCTAAAGATATTCCTCACCTCACTCATATTTTGATTTTATTTGATTTTCACCTAGAGTTGCTTCATTTGTTCTGCTTGGAAATCTTTAAACGGAAGGATTTCATTTATCTTCTTATTTTTAAGCATGAAAAACGCCTCTTCCGAAGATTTCAAGTGTTTTTGCGAAAATATGAGACTTTAATTTTTCTTTAAGGGCAAATCCTTATTGATTGGCCTCATGAGCTCCTAATCTATAGGATTCAACTCGTATTTAGATTACAATTAATTGTAACTGGTTCTGTAGAATATGATACGTTTTTCTTTCATCTTGCAACCGATCACGAATGTATCCAATACAAGATCATCCTCACTGCTTATCCGCTTTAAGTTTCTCACACTATTCTAAAGGTCGACTTTCTTTGATATGAACTCTGCAGCATTTTAGTATCTGTTCATTACCATGCATTTATCACAAAACTTCTATGAAGAATAATAGTTGCTATCGTTTACCACTAAATTCTTACAATTTTTGCAAATGTAAAGAATAGGGTTCCTCTCATATATCTTCTGGGGAATTTATTCGTTATTGTTCTTATCGTTTTCTCGATTTTTCACTCTCTTTTTGAAAGGATTCAGCTGGTTCGGCTTTATCCTGGATCTTGGCTAGTTTTCAGAGATTAACATGGCGCATGACATCATAACTCCAAATTTGAAATTGGATATTTTTTTCAAAAAATTGCTGAAATTATAATAATGATGCGTTTTTTAGTCTTCGCTGAAGAGACATATAGCAAGAGAACATTCTACCTTGCCATACAGTTCATATTTGATGGTGAAGCTATTCTCTCCATCGTCTAAACAGTTGTTGACTTTAGTCAATTTAAATTTGCGATGGCTGTCGCTGTTCCTATCAAGCAAGTTGAGAGTATTAAGGATGCTGACGAAGGAAGCCTAATTGCAGTTGATCTTATAAGAGAACAGAGAGAGAGGCTTGAAGCTGATTAGATTGATGTTCTAGCAGCCCATCCCTGTTTCCAGTTTGAAACCGGCTCGTAATAAATGTTGTATGAGGAAGCTGAGATGCTTTCGCATAAGAGTTGCCATGGCTTATGCGGAAACGTTGGGAATGTTTGCGAGTTTGCTCCTATAAGGACTATTTTAGCAGTTAATAAGGATGTATTTTCTCAAATGCTAAATTTGCATTTAAATTATGCCTAAATTTTATTGCATGTAACCCTTCTCTGCCTTGATATTCTTAATTAATTTCTTTTTGGATTTTTTGCTGAGCTGAATTTATTTGTTATCCGTATTCCTGAATATATGGCATTCCGTGATATGCCTTTCAGGGTTCTTGAATATCTGTTAAAGCTGCTTGGCCCATTCCTCCATGAGGAGCAGAGAGATATTATCTGATAATTTTGCAGGGATTTCGGTGGGTAAAAGCAGTGAGTTTTTGTTTATTTTGGCCAAACGATCAGAATAATCAAATTATGCCTGTTTTATCTATGACAGTAGTTAGTGGCAAGCATCCTTTGGAGTCTACGTTTATGCTGGATTCATGAAGATTGGAGATTGTTGGTCATTAAGCACCTAAAGAAATAGGTTTATGACATCTTATTCTAGCTGGCGATTAGGAACCCTCCATATTTAATTGACCAATCTATTAAAGGTTCTGTTTCGGCTTGCAGAATAAAATCTTCCATTAAGATTGGCAAACCTATCATAGATATTTTATGGCGAGGCGGGAGAAGGCTTCCAGTCGAGGAGCGAAACAGATGAGTTTATGGCATCCATGATGAAATCCGAATATCTATCTTAGATGATAATAATGCGCTAATTTTCCTATTTCACGTAATTGCTTATCTTGATATCATTGCAAACAATGACATCGTTCATTTGGCTACAGCTGCGTTTTATAGGATTGATTGCTTCTTGCATTTTTCTCGTGAGGGATATAGAGGTAGGGATCTGATAGTGAAGAGCCGACTGTTTGATGACTTATGAAAGATATTCATCGATATTATTGACCAAAAAGTGTGAAAAATCCTATAGATAATCTTGCTTAATAACGCTACTTGTTGAGGTGGTATTGACAACCTAATGAATGATTTCTTTGACATTTATCATTAGATTTTTGCAATAAAATAATTAGCTTTATCTTTGTGTGAGTTGGTTGGGTTCATACAGGTAGCGAAAGGCAATAGAGCCGACATATTTCTCACACTCCTCAAGGGCGGTATATATTAGACCACTCATTTTTTGCCAATTGTAAGACTACAGATAAGAAGATATGGGTAAATGTTTCTAGCTTTGTTCTGGGATAATTTGGATCCTTTCAAAATCTAGAGAGTATAATTGAAGCTTCTTCTGTCTATCTGTTCAGTGCTATCCTTGGCAATGAAGTTGATTTCCTTATCGATGTGATCGAGGAGAATACTATACTTATTGTATTTTTCAGAGAGGATAAAGCTGGCTATATGAGAGGGTCAATTGCGCTAATACCGTTGCTAAATAATGACTCACGCTTATGTTCACTTTCCCGCATCAATCGATAACAAGTACTGGTAAGAGGTATATATAGTTAGAATTATTACTTAAAAAAACCAGAGCAGCCATCCAGACTATTTTGCTCTTCGTTTATACCCGGTGACAGTGGGATTGATTGCGAGTGATAATGCAGGATATGGAATATCATATTCATATGAGATCGTCTTCGATTACCTATTTCTCGAGATCTAAAAGCAGCTTTACTCCTCTTCTTTCAAATTCCACCTCTACTTGCATCGATAGAATCTAACGATCCATCTCCAGAAACTTCAGGGAACTGAAGTTGAGGAAAGTCGACCCTCTTAATTGCCGACAGTAACCTAAATATACTCATATATACGGATGCTGAGGTGAGTGAGGTAGGGTAATTCCTTCGCCAAGGCTATACCTATCATCTGAGATGCTGCCAGCCTAGAGCTGCCATCCAGTCCCCACAGACTCATCTTCTCGAGAGTGCTCACGCTCTGAGCCATCTTGACAATCGCGCTGCCACTGATCTTATTGCAGTCGAGACAGAGCACCTTTAGGGCCTTCTTGCTGGAGAGGCATTTCAAGGCGACGTCAGTGATGGCAGTCCTGCCGATGTTGATGGTGTGGAAGAGCTCGTGGTTGGGGATTTCGCGGATGAGTTCATCGTCCACCCATTTATTGCCGTCTATATCATCAAATAGATACATAGGTTGAGGTAGGTGAGGTAGCGCATCTTGCAGAGGCCGGTTAAGACTTAGTTTGGCTTTATTCTGGAGCATTCGACGAGGACGAGAGTGGTGAGGTTGGTCATTTCCCAAATGGGAGTACCCTCGATGACCTTGCTCTACCGAATGGAGAGGTGCGTGAGGTTGCAGTGCTTCGCGATGATGCGCAAGGACTCGTCTGTGATATCCTAGCAGCCCTCTACGACGAAGGTCTTCAGGAAGGGATTATTCATCAGGATGGGATAGAGTTTTCTCTCATCGATCTTCACATCTAAATTTCAATCTATTATACGCAGGATGGCGAGGGAAAGCAACTCGCGCATGTCCTTCAACTGGACGCACAGTTTGTCTGGAATCCTGAAGTATTTCCCTTGGACTGGCCGAGGGTGAATTATTTGATATTCCTGAAGGGGATTTCGTTGTTGGATGGCCTGAAGTACATGAAATCTCCCAGCCAAACGTTCTCGAGCCGCTTCAAGCCCACCACCATCTCGCGAGTGACTGAGGTCTTGAGCGGGCAGCCGCGGTTGGTATAGGGCGAGAGCCTGAAGTAGATATTCTCATCGTATTCCCTGAGGGAATTGTAGAAATCCCACCCGTATTCCAATTTCCTGATCTTGGTGAGTCGCTTGGGCGCCAGCCTGCAGCACTCCTCATCGAACTCGTTGGCACAGTTGAGCACCAACACTTTCAGGTTCTGGAGGGTGTTGATGATCTTGATGAGGTACTCTTTCTTGGCCAGCTCGTACCAGTAGATTTCCAGCTACTCCAGCTGAGGCAGGCTCAGGATTTTGGCGATTTGGCTCTATGGGTTTTTGCAGCATGTCACCACCACTCTCCTGATCTTTCCTCGCATCTCGTTCTTCCACTGGCCCTCCTGGCTGTCCAGCCCGATGTGGACCTCCAGTTGGGATAGGGCGGAATCGTCAGTCTCCACCTTAATGGGTCTTAGCTTATCTCTCTCGGTTGGGAATCGCTGATGATGCTGGGGTGGTCCTTTACGAAATTCTACTGCACTGATCTTTTGATTTGCTAAAAATCTATCTTCTACCTACTCTATAGAGCTGAGCCTATCTTGGGTTTTTATTCTAGGGAATCGCTGTTCTAGAAGCTGTGCCTGTTGATCCTGAGCTGGAAGTCGGCGAAGACGATACTCAGCTTCTTGTAGATGTCCTGAAAGATCTGGGCCAGGTTTTTCTGCAGGGACTGGAGGATTTCCATCAATTTTTGGGGATCGTTGAAATGCTTGCCGCCGAGAAAGGCAATTTTCTTCACGTACTCCTCAATTTCCTCCTCTGAGGCCGTCCCTGAGTTCAGCTTCATCTCTGCGCTCTCCACCAGTTCTTCGGAGAAGGTCTGTGAGAGCGTGGTGAGTTGGTGGATGATAGTGTCTTCTAGGAACTTGGACTGTTTGGCCACCAGTCCGCTCACTTTCTACCAGGACTACTTCTGAGATGAGGTACCTCTGTGACTGAGGTGATGGCTTCCTGGAAGGCCTCACTACATTTCTCCCTGTCTGTGTGTGGCTATTCATGCCGAGTCGGGCGAGGGGATCGATATACTTGTCGAGGTTGGCGAGTGAGTGTTTCCTGTGTCTGTCTCTGACGCAACAATTGCAGATGAGGCGGCCGTTCTTGCAGCCCTACTCGAGGCAGAGGAATCGGGTGGTTTGGGTGGTGTGCTCGTTTATTTTGCAGAAGGAGTGAGACATTATGTTTATAATTCGAAAATGGACAAGCGGGCTTTTTCCTCTGGAACGTTTAAATTGAATTTTGGTATTCGCTCGAAAATAGTTGGGAAATATATATTATATCCAATTCAGGATATGCCAAATATTAGAAAGGAAAATATGGCTGGGATTGTATGGTTTGAGTAGGGTTTTGATTTGGGATTTTGTTGTATTGATCGTTATGATTTGCAATTTTTTTCTTTTTTCGAGCATTTTTTCTTTACTTCTGTTTTGTTTTATTTGGTGGATATCTTTCGTGAACTATAATACTATCGTTTATAATCATATCAGAAATATTTGCCTATGTTTTTGGGGGCGAACCTGACCACAAAATAAAGAATCGACATAGCATCCAATCCGAGAATAAGGCATACGTCAAGCTAAGTGCTCGTTTCCTACGAAGATGGCATGAGGATCACAGATGATTACGTCGACTATATCTTGGAAAGAGTGACGGACCAAATGGAAAAAATATAACTGTGTAACAATGGTGGCAATGCAGAGTTGAATTAACTAACCAATGAAGGAGTGAAGAAGATAGTCATGGCCAATTTGCACAAAATTACGTTTATTTCCTTGTGTAAGGGGTATTAAATAAGTCCAGAATAAAATCGACCGTGAAGGGTGCAGATTTTTGGTAAGGCATCGTGGAAAAATTTGCAAAGCATCATTATAAGTAGATTCGGCATATGAAGGCTACAATTAAATCGGAGATAAAGGAGTAAAATTCTCACAGAAATCCATGGACGACCTAAAATCGATAGGCTTAAGTAAGGCATTAAGATATATAGATAATTGCAACATATCGGACGGGGGTATTGTTCATTTGGCTAAGGCCCAATGGAAGCACCTTTAAAAGATAAAGCTGAGTATCAATGTTTAAATAGGTGATAACCATTTCGAAAGGGCATGTCTTAAGCATCTCACAAAAGGAGACTGGAAAAGCCTAATCTCCATAGATCTCAGTATCCCTCTGCACTATTAAGATTGGAACAAGATGAGCTGGAAGGAGCGATGCACTTCTTCGGTGGAAATTGGCCGAATCTTCAGTAACTGTGGATAAGTATACCAACAATAAATATAGGATATAATGAGGTTCTGCACAACTACAGACATTCTTTCCGAGAACTTGCATTCAAAAAGACGAGCGAAGCATTACAGATATCTATTTGATATCCAATCCCATCAATTCAAATTTATATCATTATGAGGATACTGATCGACATTCAAACGATAAAGGGGTCTTTTACGTATCGTAGTCCAATCCGCATACGATTCAAAGTAGCCCTGCCTATAACAAGATCGGAGACATGCTCAGCATTTGGACCGAGTACGCACATTGCAATGACAATATCTATCCCTTTCTCTAAAAGCACTTGATCAGTCTCCAGGAGAAATCAGCACACTCCTACATAGAGATATCGATAGTCGGCGAGAACGGCTTGATGCTTGGCCAAATCACTGTCTTCCTGGATAAGTTTGTACGCTGGGGTTATATAGAAAGAGTTTAATAGTATTGACATAAAGAGAGAGCATGAAACCTACAGCTCTCCTATTCTTTGAAGGAGATTGCGGACGATTCGGAATAAATATAATTGGTCAACCACAGGGCAAGCAAGAAGATAGAAGAAGAGCCTCCTAATATGAACTAATAATCGAATAAACTGGAAATATTCAGACTGGGAATACTGATGTTCAACTTCGCGCAAAGATTAGACCCTTTGGTGTATGTCTACAACAAGATTGTATCCATTTTGCTGTGGAAAGATCCATTAAAGACAGTCGGGATAGGCATACTGCTCACCATAGCTATCTACTACATGAAGACATCGATTCTTCTTGTCGGGGTAAGCTTATACTTCGGCAAAGATTTAATCTTCAAGAAGCTATCAACGATCCACAGATACAAAAACTTCCACAAAAGATGATAGTGCCAAAGTAGAACGCATATTTTTTGCAGCACGGGATGGATAATACTGTTAGCTCTACGAGAACATAACTAATTTTTGTTCAACGATGATAAGACTCTGCTGATCCACCTCATCAAGTTCATATGCAAGACTTTCATATGATGATCATCCTGCTCTCCTTCTTTTCCATTTAGTCCATAGTCGTACTTACTCTTTGGACGTGCTGATTCTGAATTCTCCCTTTAACGACAGATCAAGAATGCATAAAACCCCTCTTTAACTTTTTGATTGGGGAATACGACAAGATATTCGATAAGATTACTATAGGAATCTCGACAATAATCGGCAACCAAACCAACACGAATAGCTTTAAATTTCAAGGTATTTACTATTATCACTATGAACGATGGTGGGTGGTAAAAGGGTGGTGCGACTAGACGAAGAAATATTCAGATTAAAAATACTAGACAATATTCTTTCCGAGAGAGAAGGCGCCTGAAGGATGGGGGTGGATATAGTAGTGGAAGATAGATTACGAAGGAGATGTGGATTCTTACGGATACCAATACTCCAACGACCTCATCAACGATTTCAAATCGAATTCCGCCCTGATGACGCGCAGAAGACGGAAGTGGAAGCGCACGTGCGTCAAACTGCAGGACGCCATTTGATCTTATAATCGTACTAGTTGGTCGTTACATCTCGGCGGTAGAATTTACAAAATTCTATGACTGAAATCAATAATATTAAATGAAAGTTGTCAATAAAAACAGAGTCCAAGTGGGCCATTCCACTGCCAATTCCTATGATAACATGAACCTTCTCGCATAGTCATACAACAGACGCAGAGATTCAATGCCGATCTCATCTAGCCAACGCCTATTTCCATAAGAGGTAAAGCTGCCCAGATATGAACATGCATTTCGATCCCCAGATCTAAGCCAAGATGCAAGACCAGAGCACTGTTGCTCACCTCTCCACCAAAACAGCCAAAGATTCCCGAAAATGTGGCAATTAATTTGGGAATAGAATCGATGGCAAAATATTGACACTCAAGGAAATTAAAGGCCTGAAGGGCCAAATAGTCCAGGAACAAAAAATGCAATAGCAAATCAAGGAGAAGAAAATGTTTGTTTCCATTTCCAAAAGTAATAGAAATTCAGTTGTGAAGTAGAAGATGATGAGTGCTTCGCCCAGGTTGGCAGAGATCGGGAGATAGCAGACTCTTTGCGAAGCATCAGCAACAAGAAGAACATAGTAAACAACATATAGTTCCAAATGGATGAAGACATAAGAGAAAATCGGTTTTTTTGCAATTGATAGTATATCAATTATATAACGATGGTAGCACAACCAGAATATCAATATCAGCATAGATCACCAAACTCCATAAACTCCTCAGGATCATCCAGGTACTTGCTGATCTCGGACGGTAGGAGCGCTATCAATGACACCACCATCATGAATAGCAAGAGAACCAAGACTAATAACTTGAATTGATACTTCTATATCAAGTACGTCAAAAAATCTATGGTAATATATTTTTACTCTTGATTATGTAAGAACCACTGAAACTCACTGCGAAGAATAAACACAAGAAGAAAGGAATCGTACTTGCCGAGCATTGCCGAAATGAAGAAGGAAATGCTTGCGGAAAAGAATATCAATGGGCCTGTGCTTGATGTTGCTACGTTTCTGTCCACGCCAGCCTTGAACCAAAGAGGAACCAATACCATCCCACCGCCGATGCTGACGCAGGCTCCCAAAACACCTGCTAAAAATCCATTCAAAATTCCTTCTCTCATCTTCCTATCAGACATCTTCTCATTTTGGTCCTCAAACACTACCCAAGGCTTTCCTTTTACAGATCTAATTGGAATTTCTTGATTGCGATTGATTTTGAGTATAGGTATGAGAGAAAAAGATGCAAGAAAGCGAAGATCCATGAACCTATGCTGCAGGATTCGAGGCCAATCAGTGAATCGTATGTCTTGCCGCCTCTGCAGATCAAATGATGAAGTGTACAGATAGATGTGCAGCAAAATTTTCAGCTTATCCTTTGGAAAGATACTATTATCTTAAGCCAATATTTCCTCTAACCTTCCTGCTTGTTGCGAGTTGATGATTGATTTTGATTATTATATTAAGGTATGGAGGGTTTGTTATTTTTGGGTAAAAGTGGGCTGTTTTCCTTGGCTTTGGCTTCTTGGTATTTCTGGTAGGTGGTGTATATGAGGTAGAAGATGAGTACGAGAAGATGATAGTGATGACCAGTTCCGAGATGAAATGATTGAGTATGGTCTATTTTAAATGAGAGTTACTCCAAAAATTGCTCCTGACATCATCATCGGCAGCGTGATCATCACCAAATCGTAGTCGATCAGTCGCTTGCCGTCCTCAGTCTTCTTTTTCAAACTGGCAAGCGTTGAGGCCAATCCGCCGCCCATCAGAAAGATATATGTGACAATCACACTATCCTTAGCGTTGTAGCCGAGGCCACTATGAGAAGCACGTTGATGATAGTGCCTCCTCCGATGCCGGCGGACTAAGTGATGTGTTGTTACTTGGGAAATTCCGATGAAAATGCCGATGAGGACGAGAAATATTGCTTCTACAATCATTTTTATTTTAATAAGGAATATAACGACAAACCGTAACTATAATTTTGGATGATTGGCAACCGGTCAAAGAAACTTGCAATCAAAAACTTATTATAGCTCTTGAAGGATGTTCATTTATTTTTTAGTAGGAACCAAAACTTGGATAAAAAGCGTTAGAAGAATATTTCAATTATATTCTTCATTATTTTTGCAAGACAACAGAAGGTACCTATTTTTATTCGATTTATTTAATATTTTGATTTTATTTATGACTTATCATCATTAGCCAACTGATAAGCATTTAATAATCCACCATGATACGAAGAGCATCTTATTGCCTCTTTTCAAAGGCGAAATAAAGCCACACCTTCCGCGAGAAGTGGAATTACATCAAATAAATGAAACCGTATATCCTGCCATTCATCCACCCCAACAAAACAATCACGCATTCGCTATTGAAATCATACGGACTTCTCCTCCTCAGCAAGATGTGCTTCTTTGGAGGGCCTTTCTTCATCAAGCTGGGAATCAACTCTCTCGGCAATGCTGCTGCCTTCTTCAATCCCATTCTCTATTTCTTAGGGTTCGGCTTATGCTATACGGGCTCTGTGTATTTTGAACAAAAGAGAAACTTGTAAACGTTGAACATCATCAACATCGCACTACTGTAGACAACTCCAGTGCATACAAGCACATGCTCAGCTTGGGGCCTGAGTTTTACTTCAAAGGACCACAGAGGCACATCCTATTCAATTTGTATAAGGCGCAAGGAGCCTTCGAGCATAACCTAAAATCATTTACTCAATATTTCTTTCCGATTCTCATGGACGTAGGATTGAGTATTTCGCTTTTGCTGTATTATTCTAACTCTTTGTTCGCATTTCGTTCCTAACTTGCTATTCCGCGTATCCATCTTCACGATAAATATTCGGAGAAGAGACGGCAAGGGATTAAATAGTTCAGATAGGCTGAAAACATATTGATTTTGTGACTAGTGAAACTTTCAGAACTATTTCAATGTAAAATACTTCCAAAAGGACAAGAGGAATTGAAAAGTATCAGAAATCGATATAAGTCTACTATGACAAGAATTATACGGTTCAGATAGTTAGGAGTGTTGAATACTGTCCAAAGATTGATCTTGGTACTGGCCTAACATTCAACATGATGCTTGCTGCCTACTATACGCAATTGGGACTATTGACTACTGGAGATATCATGATGATCAACCCTCATGCTCCAGTTCTTAGGCCCGCTCTTCATTTGGGCTCCATGTACCGATCGTTTGAGGAAACCTTATAGATATCAAAAGATAACCTCGATGATGCTTACTCCGTCATCGGTCCCCTAAGGAACAGGGGAAATTGACGAAATATAGGGAAAAATTGCATTTAAAGATGTTTCCTTTAGGTATATCAACGAGTCGAATAACATTCTCCAAAAGTTGAACTTTACAGTCAATCCGAATAAATTCGTCGCTATTGTCGGCAAGAGCGGAATCGGCAAGACCACAATCCTTAATCTCATCTTCAGGCTATACGATCCACGTGAGGCATCGTATAATTGGACGGTAGAAACTTGAAATAGCTTAAATTCGACTTTAGAAGCAGATGACCTTCGTCTCTCAGCATCCGTATCTGTTCAACGGGACTGTTATGAGCAATTTGAAGTTTGGAAACCCGAATTGCACGGATGAGGAAGTGATTGAGCTGACCAAGTTGCTTCATTTGCATGATATCATTGAAAAATTGCCGAATAAGTACAATGAGAATGTGGGAGAGAAGGGAAATATTTTCTCGGGAGGATAGAAGCAGAGAATTTCATTGATCAGAGCCTTGATCAAAAAGACAAAGATCATTCTCTTGGATGAGCCTACCTCGTCAGTTGATAAGGAAACTGAGCAGATAATCGGCAGATTGTTATCTGAGCTGAAAGATACAACAAGGATCATCATTACGCATCGTGAAGGAATCTTGCATTTTTGCGATGAAGTCATTAGAATCTAATGAAGCATGACCACATTGCAAGCCTCATTGATTGGCATAATCAAATTATTAATCAATAATGCAATCACATGTCATCTCATTCTTCTGTAAATAAAAATTATGTCCTCGAATATTTATCCAATAACTTTCATAAATATTTTAGCCTCTTTAAAGTCTCTAATCATTAAATCCAATCATCAATCCATCAATCTACCATCCAAAGACGTTATTCCCACCCAAATAACGCAAGATAATCCTATCTTACTATTTTTTCTTTTTCTAGAATTTTCTACTTTTTCTAAACTAGCAAAAGCAATTGATTTTGTATATATGTTTGGTTGGGATGATCACTTATCTCCATCTTCCTCGAGCTCTGAGGTCCAGAGGGTCAGGTTGTCTCTGATGAGCTGCATGATGGTGGTGGCATCCTTGTACTGGTCCTCCTCGATCTGGTCAATGTCGGCAATGGCGTCATCGAAGGCTTGCTTGGCCAGCTGGCAGGCTTTGCTGGGGTCGTTCTTGACCTCATAGTGGAAGACGGAGTAGTTGAGGGCGAGGCCGAGTCTGATGGGGTGGGTGGTCTTGAGATCCTTCTCAGCGAGCTCAGTGGCAGCCTTGTAGGCCTCATGGGCGTTGTCTCCAGCCTTGTTGTGGTCGGCACCTGAGGTGTACTCAGAGATGTATCTGAAGTAATCTCCCTTCATCTTGTAGTAGAAGACCTTGGCTTCGGCGTTGGAGGCCTTGACGATGAGCTGGTTGTCAATGAGGTTGAGGATCTCATTGCAGTATTTGTTGAGCTCACCTTCGATCTTGGACTTGTATCCTCTGAGGAGTCCGAGGTTCTTGGATCCCTTCTGTTCTTCCTTCTTCTCAATGGATGAGAGGGCTCTCCATGCGGTTCTTCTGGATCCGATGGTGTTCTTGTAGGCAACGGATAGAAGGTTGCGTTCCTCAACAGTGAGGTCGGCGTTGGCAGCGACGACCTTGTTCATGGCGTCGAGCATGTCTTCAAACCTTTCGGTTTGCTCGGTGATCTTGGCCATATAGAGGTGCTCCTCACGGGTGTTGGCTGTCATTCTATTCTGTGATTTTAAATTAAATGAAAAATCTCAACAAAATTTTCAAATATAAATCTGCATTTGCAAAATATCTTTGTGTCGTGCCTTCCATATAGAAAAAATAAAAATATAGAATTTTTTATTTCCTTTCCTCTATTGCAGCCAGAATCATAAAAGTTAAAGTTTGGGACTTTGAAGAATGGTTAGGTAGGGGTTGGGGTTGGGGTTGGTTGGGTTGGGGTTGGGGTTGGGGTTGGG
>NW_022205146.1:0-48708 GCF_008831285.2 Nymphaea colorata
TAAAAAGGAATCAACAAAGAAAAACAATGGTATACTATAGATACAAATTAGCTAACATGCATATATACGATAAAATGTACATATGTGTACACAGAACCTTCATATAACATCATAATAATTATTGAATACATGCAGTGAATTACTCCTTATTAAACAGTGAATGACAGACATATAAGCACTTAAGAGGCTTGAAAGTTGAAAGTTTAAGAACTAAATAAATTTCAATAACACATAATAATACAAGGAAGTGATTGATCTCAGGTCAGAATGCAAAATATCACAAATCAGTCTTGCAAGTACGAAGAAAAAAAGACAATCCTTTTTGGAATTTGCTTAAATGCACACAATTACATGTTGAACAATAAGATACACAATGCAACCATAATTAGACATTGACCATCATCCCAGAACATCAATAAGTGGCTAGACAATCTGGATGAATTTTAATGAGACGATATGAATCCTTGTGTTTAGCATCCGAACCTTTTGAAAATGTGTCACATCGGTACATTTATACCTTTTCCAACTAAGTTACACAGCTGCATTCAAAATAAAAAGGTTACAGGTTCTTGTTTTTGCCACACTTCTTTAAGACATTCCTCGCAGACAAGCATAATCAGATAACTGATGATAGACTGCATTTCACAAAAACAAGTAACAGAAAGGAAAAGAAAATTTTTTCATTGTTTTCGCAAGGTAATTATTATATGCATATTTGCAAAATTCCTACATCCAACACAAAAAACCAGTACTATGATCAACTAACTAATTTTCACTTATGAAGACAATGCCTAAGAAAGAGTAAGCATCACATTTCAAGAGATCAACATTTATTAACACAAGTAGACATGCTCAGAGAAAGAACAACCATGGTGGAAACATAAATCAAATTTACATACCTATAACTTGAAAGGATTGCAATGAGAACCAGTAGTTTGTTTGAGAAGAATGGTTCCGGTTCTTCTAATACCTCTGGCAGAAAGGCCTCAGGTTGATCACCAGCTGTCATATGACCAGGAGAAAGAAGAGGAAGGATAGAATCCCATGCAAAATACAGGAGTTAGACATGCAGATATTCAAATTTGTTCAGCGATTTTTACCCACAATGCACACATAGGTTACTAATAATATAATCTTAAGTATTAAACGTATAGATAGATGTATTGCTGAATGGAGACTAGGAAGCCAAAAGTGAGATCCCAAGTTCAGTGTAAGCATTCTTTGTTACTGAATTGACTTCAGTGACTCAAACATCTCAAATAAGCAGGCTATAGGTATCATACTGTTTATTCCTTTGCAGAAATGCTCTTGATTTTTTAACTTCATACAGACCAGAGTTGAGAAAGGTCAGCTTTCCTACTGTTCTCAGGAAGAAAAAAAATGAGATCCTTTTGTTGTATCAAACATGAGATGCAAAATAGAAAGCAGCATTTAGATTTTAGAGATAAAAAGTAGACCCTATCAGCATTATTTTTTTATACAGTTCTTTAATGTCAATAGAAGTGCCAGTGTTAAGCAGATGCCATTGACTTTGATCTAACTGGATCCAGTCTAAATTCATAGCCACATGCATCCAGATCCACACATCCTTATGTACTGCATTTCGACATATTTTCTGTTAGTTGAACATATTTTAATGAGAATTATGGCATTGACTTATTTCTGACAGAAGTGACTGATGCGTCCTGCCTTGTAGCTGCTCAAATCTCACCAAGATGCAGTCGCTTCCCAAGATCTATTGGGAACTAACAAGCCGAAGGAGGTTAAAAGAATAGGGAATACAAAATTCGATCCCAAGTCGGACACAACCCGACTGAATATATCCCTTAGGACCGAAATACAAGTGGAATGTCCCTCCCAATTTTCAACCTACTACAATCAAGAGTGGGGATGTGAGGCTTTACAAGCGTTCTCGATACAATTTTGAACTCTCCCTCACTCAACAATCATTCATCCATGCCAAACCATTCATGCAATCCGTAGAATGAGCAATCCACACCCTTCGCCCTAGGTAAGTCCAACAGCTTGGGAATGTGTCCTCGGCTAAACGAGCTTTAGAGGATTCCCTACAACTGCAAACACGAAGGTTGGCTGGAAATAGAATGCACCCTCCCATGCAACTATAGGGGGGTTCAGATGTACTTGTTGGAGCTAGTCCAGCACTCACCGAGGAAGAAGGCCAATACAATCCTTGGTATTGAGCACTTCTCCACAGGCTCAGATCTTGCACACAGCAAGATGGTGATCTCCAGTTGAGTCCTCCTCTCCGAATCACCTCAGCTCGCAAGGAAATACAACAGATCACAGTCACATCAAATCAGAAGTACAGGAAGCTAGTAAGTTCTGCACTTCATCGGATTACAGTAGAAACCCCTATTTTGAGTGAACTAGGAGGTAGCAGACGCTGGATAGACGCCAGTGCTCGTCCCTTCAATGGTCAGCTCCACAGCAGCTCACGTCTTCCTGCTGATCAGTCTCTCCTGCTTGTTCAGTTCTGTGACAGCAGCTTACAGAAGCACAAAATCACAGTAGGCAATGGTACAATGATAACGAGAGAACTCAGAAGGTTTAGGAGCATCACGAAGGATCAATTGAACCCCTGTTAAGTGATGAATTAGGGGAAAACAGGTGCCCGTTTAGCGCCGACACAGTGCTCTTCAAAAATGCAGGTCCAACTCAAGACAGGTTGCAGCGGTGACTTACATCAATGGATTTGATGTTGCAAATGAACCAGCCAATAAAGCAGATGTATATCTTGCAATTAATCACGATTCAAGGTCATGGAGAATGCACGGTTTCACCCAAATCTCTGGTTTCACCGCAAATCTAAGATAGAAATTGGGGAAACTGGCGAGAATCACTCTCGCAGGTGTGAAGCCAGCTTCCATAACAGTGCTCTTTCAAAAATCATATCTCCTCATCCAGATCTCCTAAAACCATGAAAATTTGTCTAGAGGAAGCTGAAATATGGAGGGATAGATGCTCCAAACCCAGCTCCAAAGTCACTTCCAACAGCTAACTCGTTGAACTGAAAGTTGCACTTATTTATGCCTAAAACAGCTTGTCTCAGATGCTCAAGTTGAGATCAGAAGTCGATCTCCTTCTAAAATTCATATCTTCACATCCAAAGCCTCTAAAATAGTGAAATTGGTATGAATGAAGCTAAGTACTGAGGATTAGGCCCAAAGATGCGTCTGATTCTGCCTGAAATAGTCTGTCGTAGGGCTCAGGCAACGTCTGGAGTCAGTCACCTTCAAAAATTTGCCAAATTCAACCGTAGCTCGGATTGAGCTGAAATTTGGACCAGTGATAGCTAAGATTCTGATGACGAATGCCCAAAAATTCAGCTTCAAAGCAGCATCCAAAAGGTGAGTCGTTGAGGATTGAAATCAGCCTAGTTTCTGATGTTGCTCAAAACTGCGCCCCGCCTAATTCCGCGATCCGCTGCCGTGATTCCGATCAGTTCCAGCGAGCTATCCAAAACAGCTTGGATTATCCTCAAACTTCATCAGAATGTTCTTCCATAAGTTACAAGACAACTGAGCTACTCTCAAATTCAGATCTTGCTCAGATCGTCGGGAATTCACAGATTAACAGAAATTTTTGTCACTGCGCCTGTACATAATTCATCCTCTGTTCTTCGTCTTCAATCATCCAATTCCTCAACAGATTTCACTCCGTTGCTCGTCACAAGTAATCCACAACAATTAGATACAGAATGCGATAGAAGAACTGATCTCAACAAGAATTAAAGCCGATCTAAGTCGTTCGTTAGGCGATCCGCCTGAAATCGTGCTCGCCGATCTCGTCAGCACTTCATTTCTTCTTCAAATCCTTCGATCTCAGTCAGATCAGACCGATCTATTCCTCTCGTTAGATGAGTTAAACTCAAATCGATCAGAACGTCAGCATCCTCTCCATTTCTGATCGGGTAACAGGAAGATCTCGCGGTAGAATCTCCACGGAGTTAGAATTCTTACCGGCTGAAGATGTTCCTCTGGCTGTCGTGCTGCAGATCTGAGAGGCTCTCGGTGATCAGCGTCCACGCTCCTCCATCGAGCTCACAGTCCTCTGCCCTGGCCTCTAGATGTCCCGATGATGGAAGACATCTGCACCTTGGTCGGAATTGCACATCTGCTCAAGATCCGTCACCTGCATTTTCGGTAGAGTTCCCAGTTCCTCTCCTCTGGTTCTGCAGTCGTTCTTCTTTTCCAGCGAGGTTCCCTCTGCTGGCGAAGCTTTTGGCACAACACCTAAGCAGCTCAAACACTCCACGCGGCAGAGAAAAGGGGTCTTTTCATTGATTCAATTTCAAAAGATATAATCTTTGGCGCAGTCTCCAGTTTATATACTACTGGATTGTCTCGGGTGCCACCTGCTGTCTCGGACTGAGACAAGTACAAAACCTGTAATGACTCAACAAAATAGAAAACACTGACAATGACTCGGTCTGGGCTTGAACCCAACCGCGATGTGCTCAGGTTAGCCTGAGCTCTTGCTAGCTAAACCTGATCCTGACGCACACTGTGTTCAGCCCAGTCCGACTCAGCTCCTTTCAGCTGACGTAGTCTTCTTCAGTCCGAACTGTCCATCTCTGATCTTCGTCCCTAATCTGTTGGCTGCTGGCCCATTGTGTGCTTATCCCTCGGCGTCGTCGGCTATACGTACGCCTAATACCCCAACTGTCACGGTGTCATGAAAGTGTTGTATTAGCTCTCGGGTAAGCTCAGACTATTTTGATATGACTGCCTTACCCTTTCGACATAGTATGCTGCCCTTAACCGAATAATGTGGGATAGAATCTGCCTTTTGTTTCAATGTTGCTTTCAGCAATCTAAGATTCTCAACCAAGTCTTGCTCAAGTGCAATCCTTTCCCATAGGTTTGTGCTAATCACGGATAATGTCATCAAGTTTTCGCCCACTCGTGATAGTGAATCGGTTGTGGTATTGTCCTGCCCCTTCTTGTATTCTACTACAAAGTCACACACCATGAGTTTGACAAGCCAATGTTGCTGGATCGGAGTGCTCACTCTTTGGTTCATAAGGTATTTGAGACTGTTATGGTATGTCCGGACCACATGCGGTGAAGGTAACGACTTTAGGCATGGCCAGCTCCCAGTGTGAAGGGCGGTGTGTACAAGCTATGTCACATAGACTCTTCAAAAAAGGGCCACACCCGTGTTGACACGCACCCCAACCACATCTTTTTTTGCATCGCACCCCAACCACATCTTTTTTTATGCAAGTTCAAAATAGTTTTCACTTTTTTTTCTTCTCCCTGTCCCTTTCTTTCTTTATGTATAGTAATAAAAGTAAAAAGAAAGTACAGATTAAACTAAGAAAAAAACTACAATTATATATATTATGAATACATACATTTATATATATATACACCCTTGCCGCACCCTCACACCCAATTTTTTGGATACGTCGCACCAGCACTCGCACTTGCACAGGCACCCCGCACTCATGTGACATAGTGTACAGGGCCCGAGAATGAATTTATCGCTGTATGGCTGACCAGCGATTCTAGCTTCATGCAGGCAAGTCCTCATTCATAATTGGGCACGGGATAAATGGACATTATAAAACTAATGTCGGGCCTTGCACATTTACTATACGTTAACACTCGCTCAATTAGTCAAGAACTGGTTCCTCCCTTATGTTTCTAAACAAATTTCTTCTCAAGGATTCGTTATAATTTGATTTACATAACTAAACGAAAAAGGCTTTTGATTAAATAACAAAACCATCAGGCTTCAGCCTTATCCAGAGTACATCGCTAGCCTAAACCAAAGGTTGACACACAATGGCAAGATAATATTGTTGGAACATGTTAGATGGTTCTCGGGACCGGGTCAGGATCCATATCTGATCCATCGTGTAGCCCTTGTTGTGCCTTACTTAAGGATTGTAACCCTAATCTTGAGAGAGTTAATGAAATCATGAGAGAGAGAGTCTGGTTGCTAGTGGGCACCAGTTCCTCCTCATCCGTGGTTTTTTCTCTCTTGCTGTGGGTTTTTTCACGTTACATCGTGTTCATCGTATTCTTTTTTCCTATATTTCGTATTTCTACATGGTATCAGAGCCGACGAGTTTGGGAAATTTTTTGGGGTTGTGAAGTTCCAACCTTAATCTCTCTATCACTCACTACTGTTGTCGCCGTTGCTGCTGCCGCCGCCGCCGCCGGGCTGGTCTGTAGTCATGGTTACGTCTTCCTCGTCGACTGACAATGCTGATCAAACTGAAATCAGGGCTTATAGAACTGAGAATGTTCCCGTTCAGGTCACTACTATTTGCCTTACCAAGGAGAACTACCTCCCGTGGTCGGCCGCTATGACTATGGGGATTGCTGCCTGCGGTCGGATTGCCTATATCAATGGAAGGAAACCTGAACCGGCGGAGACAAGTGGTGTGTGGGACATTTGGTTTCTTGAGGATAATCAAGTAAAAACTTGGATTGTCAACTCTGTTTCCGCTGATATCCAACCCTTTATTCTTCAGAAGAAGACTGCTAGAGACATGTGGGTGATTTTAGAGAACATGTATGGCCAAAAGAAAAAGGCTATCCGGACTTACCAACAAATGAAGACTGTGTATGAGCTTCGGCAAGGGAACTTATATGTAGCATATTACTATGGGGCTTTGAAAGCCAAGTGGGAGAATCTTGACTATTATTTTGATGTTACTTGGCACTGTCCCCAAGATCAGGCACTTTATGTAGCTAAAGAGTGGGAAAATAGGGTGTTCCTCTTTTTAGCTGGTTTGAATGATGAGTTTGAAGGTGTTAGAAGCCAGATTCTGAATTCATGAGAAGTGTCGAGTATTGAAGATGTGTATTCTCGTGTTGAAGCTGAAGAACAAAGAAGGCTGGTTACTACTGGGGGAAAGAGGGATCTCATGTCATATAATGAGAGATCTGCTCTTGTTAGTCGTGGTCCTGGAGGCACTACTAGATCTCTTTGTAGATGTACTCACTACAAGAAGACTGGTCATACTGTGGATTTCTGTTGGAATCTTCATCCAAAGAAAAAGGGTAACAAAGGGAGGTCTTCTAATGGGAAGTCGACTGTGTCTGAGGAAACAAAATCTAGTGGAGGAAAGGTCTCCATTTCTACTGAACAGCTTCGTGAACTGAGGGCTTATCTGGGTCGGATCGATGTCAATCAGGTTGAGGCATCAGATGAGTCAAAAGCCAATCAAGCTCTTGCCATTGTAGGGGATAAAGGTAACTCTTGTGTGGGAGAATGGATTGTGGACAGTGGTGCTACTCACCACAGGACGGGTAACCTTAAATTGTTTCATGAGTATAAGCTGTCTTTTGGAAGGGAGCGAGTATCTCTCGCAAATGGTTCCTCTACTTTTGTGGCAGGAGAAGGGAGTCTGTCCTTATTGGACAAGTTTCATGTGCGAGGAGCATTACATGTCCCTCAACTTCCCTTAAATCTCTTGTCAATTAGTAAACTTACTAAAGAGCTGAATTTTGAACTCATTTTTTCTGCAAATCACTGTGTTTTGCAGGACTTGGCGACAGGAAAGAGGATTGGGATTGGTTTGGTGTCTGATAGCTTATATCATCTTTCCATACACGTGGCCATGGCTCTTATGACAGCGATCAGCAAGACAGAAAAGCGAAGAGAAGATTGTCTTCAGCCCTTCTTGTATTGGCATGAATGCCTTGGGCATTTACCTTTTGGCATTTTGAAATAGTTGTTTCCTGATTTGTGTTCCACTCTGAACTTGTCTTTGATTTCTTGTGATGTATGTTAGTTTGCCAAACATGTGAGGGCTTCGTACCCTATTTCTACTAGTTGTGTTAATGAAGTTTTTTCCTTGGTTCACTCAGATGTATGGGGGCCTTCGAGAATTCATACCCGTCAAGGTTTTCATTATTTTATAACTTTTATTGATGACTTCTCTCGGACCACCTTTGTGTACTTGTTAAAAGATCGCAGTGAGGTACCTCATATCATAGAGACTTTCATTCTACTTGTGCAAACTCAATATGGTGGAACTGTTAAAACCTTCCGATCGGATAATGCATGTGAGTATATGTGTTAGTCAGTTGAGGATTTCCTTCGAAAAAGGGGGATTGTTCATGAGACGTCCTATAATTATACTCCCCCACAAAACGGGGTGGTTGAGAGGAAGAATCGCCAGCTTCTTAATGTCACCAGAGCCCTTTTGTTTTAGAGGAATCTTCCCAAACACTATTGGGGTGATGCGGTTCTTACTAATGCGTATCTTATCAACCGCATGCCCAGTCGTGTGCTGAATGGTCGGACTCCCCGTTCTTTACTTTCGGGAAGTCATCAACCTTTTCTCCTCCCCCCTCGTGTTTTTGACTGTTTATGTTTTATTCATGATCACAGTCCCAATGTTAAGAAACTTGATCCCTGGTCTATCAAGGGTGTGTTTGTTGGGTATTCTCCTACTCAGAAAAGGTATAGGTGTCTTGATCCTACCGTTGGTCGAGTTTATGTTACAAGGGATGTTACCTTCTTGGAACATGCTCTGTCTTGATCCTACCGTTGGTCGAGTTTATGTTACAAGGGATGTTACCTTCTTGGAACATGCCTCTTACTTTTGTGAGAATCCTCTTCAGGGGAGAAGTCTGTGGTTAGGGAAGAGTATTCTCAGAGTCAAGAGATTTAATTTACAGATTTTTTGGATTACAAGAAAGAAAAACCTGAGAAGGAGGAAGGGTGTGACACCAGAACTGAGAAGCAAGGTCATCATTTGTTTGGACAGGTCTACTCTAGACGAGGTGCTCGGACAGAGGAGCTAACTAATGGTGCGAAGTCTACTTCCAATCCCAATGCCATTCCTTCCCTGGATGAACCAAGTCCTACCTTGAAGACTCAAGATGGGGTTGAAAAAGAAAATGAAGAACTTCTCATTGCCCTGAGAAAGGGTGTCAAGTCATGTACTCAACACCTAATTGGTAATTTTGTATCTTATTTTAGACTTAGCAAGGAATACAAGTGTTTTGTATCTTCTCTTTCTTTGGCTATGATTCTCAAGTCCGTTGCTGAAGCTCAAAGTGATTCCAAGTGGGCTGATGCTGTGAAAGAAGAAATGGAAGCCTTGAGAAGAAACATGACATGAGAAGTTGTGAAAATTCTTGAGGCGGCTCACTTGGTTGGTTCCAAGTGGGTGTATACCATTAAGTATAAACCAGATGGAAGTGTTGAAAGATACAAAGCTCGTCTTGTAGCCAAGGGGTTTAGTAAAAAATATGAGATTGATTACTTAGAGACTTTTACTCCAGTTGCGAAAATGAAGACAGTTAGAGTTGTTATGTCCCTAGCTGTGATGAAAGAGTGGAGGATGTACCAACTCGATGCTAAGAATGCTTTTCTCAATAGTGATCTCGAAGAAGAAGTGTATATGTGTATGCCCCCAGGATATGATGAACCAGAAAAATGTTGTAAGCTGAAAAAGGCCTTATGTGGCCTCAAGCAGTCACCCATAACATGGTTCGAACGGCTCAGACGAGTGTTGCAACATCATGGGTACAATCAAGGGAATGGAGACCACACTCTATTTGTGAAGAAAAAAAGAGGGCAGGGTCACTCTTTTACTTGTCGATGTGGATGACATGATTGTCACAAGAGAGGATGAGGAGGAGATCATCAAGTTAAAAGTGTTACTGGCTGCTGAATTTGATCTCAAGGATCATGGCAAACTGAGGTATTTTCTTGGTATTGAGATTGCTAGTTCTAGTACTGGCCTTGTGCTAAACCAAAGGAAATACACATTAGATCTGTTGGAGGAGACTGGTGAACTGGGGTGTAGACCCGCTTCTACCCCACTTGATACTGGACACAAGTTAAGCCTTAGAGATAGAGAGTTGCTCTGTGAAGAAGCTAAGGGAAGATATCAATGTATGGTTGGAAAGTTGATTTATCTTACCCTTATGACACCAGATATCACTTTTGCGGTGAATGTACTGAGTCAATTCATGCATGTACCTACTGATGCACACCTGAAGGCTGTGGACAGAATATTGTGCTATTTGAAGAGAAATCTTGGCAAAGGACTCTTGTATGTAAAACAAGAGACTGTAGAAATCGAGGGGTACTCCGATGCAAACTGGGCAGGTTGTGCTGATACTAAACGGTCTACCACAGGGTATTGTGTCTACTTGGGAGGAAATCTTGTTGTCTGGAGGAGCAAGTGACATGATGTGTGTTCTCGATCTAGTGTTGAGGCAGAGTATAGAGCTATTGCTATGGGAGTGTCAGAGTTACTATGGCTGAAAATATTGCTGACGGATATCGGGATAGAGATTGAAGGACCTATGAAAATGTACTGTGACAACAAGTCTACAATCAACTTAGCCAACAACCCTGTACTATACGACAGAACAAAGCATGTTGAGATTGAACGTCACTTCATTCGTGAAAGGATTGATGCTAAAGAGTTAGTCTTACCTTTCATGAAGTCTGCAGACGAAACTGCTGATGTTCTGACGAACGCTCTATCTTCAACTTCGTTCGAGAGAAATGTATCCAAGTTGGACATGTTTGATATGTATGCCCAACTTGAGGAGGAGTGTATATGCATATGCCACCAGTCCAGAGCATTGTCAAGAGACTTGGGTGTGGGTACTGGTCAGTGCATATATGTATGTATATATATGTATATATACTCCCAGTTATATATATGCGTATAGCTTACTTCGCAGCTATGTGAGGAAGAAAATTTTATTTTCAAAAGAGAAATTAATTAGATGCCATGTCAACACGACGCTGGTGCTTGTGCAGCTCCAACACGCACCCCAACCATGTCCTTGTGTCCTTTCTTATGCAAGTTCAAAATATTTTCCATTTTTTTCGTCTCCATGTCCCTTTCTTTCTTTATGTATAGTAATAAAAGTAAAAAGAAAGGACAGATTAAGCTAAGAAACAGTCTAAAATTATATATATTATGAATGTGTATATACAATTATACACCCTCGCCGCACCCTTGCAGATTAATATGTATTCTCATTTAATTGTATTTAGCCACACAGATATATGGGGAAAAGAAATTTATGTTTCCAAAACAGAAATTAGTTAGATGTTTTGCTAATTAAGCATGATGGTCTCTCTCTCCCTCTCTCTCTGTGATGACCAAGAAAGAGTGAGTGAAACTCCCATTCCAAGATACTCAAGTTTCTAGAAAAGTATTAGTAAGATGATATGAAGTCATCTCTTCCAAATGATATTTACTATTAAAAGTCTTTGCAAAAAAAAGTGAGACCTGGACAACATTTTCTAAGGAAATGAACACTAAAAGATATTTAAGTCTAAAAAAAAAGAGTTAAATAAGATGACCTAAATGCATCTCTAGCTCTCAACAATACAATAAAGACACTTGCAATTCAAACAGAATACAAATTATTATGCTTGGGGCCTATTTTGATATATATATATATATATATATATATATATATATATATATATATATATCAAAATAGGCCCCAAGCATAAAGTATAACCTAAGTCCAGCCAGCTCATTATGGATGTGAAACCCTTCAAGGCATCTCCACGTATCACATAGCTACCAACAAAGCTCTCAATACCCTTATAAAAGCATGGTTGATGTTTTCAAGTAACATGCAATAAAGAAAGCTCCTAAGCATCCCAGACAATTCAATGATATACACAAAATAAAGGATAAGTCTAACACACCAAGTGGAAAAATTGAAGCATATTACATGTGGAATCATAGACATTCCATCTTTATTCATAAAAAGTGTTAAATATAACAGCAAAGATTGCATAAATTCAATTAGAAGAATACGTAATCACAACGCTCCAAATATAATGGTCAACTCACCTGATTGGAAGCATAAAAAGAACTCCTGCCACAAACAGTATTTTGGTAAGCAAAGGAAGACTAGGCACTAAAATGCAGAAAAGAAGGTTGGTCATGCAATGAAACATGAATTTAAATGTGAAGACTGAGTAGTGAGCACTTACTCTTTGGTTGGCACATGAAGATACTTCATGAAAGCTTCAGGAAACTGCTCAAAAAGCTCATGAACAGCATCAACAGAATGAATCTGAAACCAGAAAGTGAAAATGTTGAAGGAACAACAGATTATCAATCTGGAAGGAAAATTAATAAAGCAAGCACACCATACTAAAATTTATAAATTAATTATTTCAGACACATAAAATAACTTGGTGTAAAAATATCAACTTAGAGCAACAATATCTCAAAAAACCAAGCAAAACTCATGACTTCCAAGCAAAAAGCTAAACACTACCACACTAAGATAAATAGATGAACAGCATACCTCGCTAGACCATCACTTGCCCCAAGCAAGAAGCCAACAATTGCAGAAAAGAGTGCATAGAAAATCTGAAAATTGAGAAGATAAATCTGCAAATAATAGCATATCAGTACGAGACAGCAGGAAAAAGAACTATTCAAAATCAAAGACAATGAGCCACTGCAGGACATTTTCATGAATTGTCAACGAAAACAAGGAAAAATGGTTCTACAACCAACAATATGGAAAAACTTAACCACCTGAAACAAACTTTTTAGCTGACACACAATCATAAGAACCCAAACTAGTAAGTTAAGCTTATGAATTTGACGGTATGCAAGAACCAGAAACACCCTATTCTCCTAAATCACAATTCACCTATAGAAGTTTTGACTTTGCACACCTTGACTAACCACATAACATTAATCAATAAAATCTAAAAAATGCATAGATACAAAAGAATCATCAATAAAGGAAATTAACAAATTTCTAGCAAAAACTGAGCTTTATGAAACATATTGAGGTATATACAGCACTATATGTAAAGAACTATCTAAAGAGGAAGGGAGGTTGTAGCTCATATGAACATGTCGACAACATTAGGTCTGCCAAGCACTGCTACTGTCATGGGAAACTTTAGGTTATTTATAAGCATCCTCGTAGTCTAAGGCTCTCCAGAACCTAACGAGCTTAGCAGCTGATGTTCCCTTCAAAGCCAAAAAAGGTTTCAAGTACACAGCCAACAAAATTTCAGTGAACTTAAGGCACAACCCCATCTCCACACTTAGGCAACCCAAGCTAGGGCTTTGAAAAATCAGTAATAGAAATATAAATAACATAATACATGTATACACACTCCAAATTCTGCCACATAAGTGTCCATGTCGACCATAAATAGGACCTAGGCAGTCATAAAGTAGTTACATAGTGTATGTGGCACCTCCTCTAGCTGCAACTTCATTCAGCCGTTGGTGCCACAAGCAAATGTCCGGAACCTTGTTCCTCTTTGTTTGATATAGCTAATTGCCATTTTGTGCTGCTCAACTACCAGCCAACACGTACCCTTCAGTCCATCTCTTTAGAAGCCGAGTGCTAAGCATTGGCTGAGTTGTCTCTACCATAGTCACAAATAACGTCTCGGAGTTTTAAACGGTGAGGTTTTTCTCGGGTATAATACGGAGAGCTTGAAAACAATGAGAAAAAAAGGAAAAAATATGGTAAATTTTTAAAAATTTTAAAATACTAAAAATGGTGGAAAAAAATAAGTGAGAAACTAGTAACACAAACATCACAAGATAAGTAGATTTGCAACAAATAAAAACTAGAAAATGAAAAAAAACTGTTTGGCATTAAAAAAAGTAAAAAACACGAAAAAACATGTTAAAAATGTGTTTTTTTCGTTTTTAACGTTTTTTTCAAAAAAACATGTTTTTTCTAAGTTTTAAGTGGCCATTTAATTTTTCGCGCTTTTTCTTTTTGGAAAAAACGTGTTTTCTGTGACTATGGCCTCTACTCATCATTGGCCTTCAATTGCCAACAAGTTTGTGCATATGCGCAGTTTTCATATTCCCACTTGGTCACCCATCTTCAGTCCCCACAAGCCAAGTTATGAGTTTCATCTCCTACACCACATGCTATCATGAATCATACCTCAATGTAGCATGGCCAAGCCCTTAGCACCAGGCCATGCCAACCTGCTAAGTCACTAACTTGCTATCAAATGGCCATTCCATCATTGGCCCAATTCAACATCTAATGTCCACCCCATTATTCCAAGTCTTTGCCAACTGCCTTCATGCTTGGCCTTCTCATAGGTGTTGCGGGTGCTACATTCTCAAGTGCCTCAATGTATGTCACTAGAGAACTAGATGGCGCCGAGGCAATGAGTAGACCCTAGAGCTTAGGCATGCCTAGGCTGGACTAAGCGCTCTAAATGAAAAAAGATAAAAAATAAAAACGTAAAAGCTAATAAAATGCAACCAAAATATTATTATATACAGTCACATATATAAACATATACATGATTATATACAGTCACAGAAAGACTGACAAAATAATACAAAACTAAAGACTGTTAAATAATACAAAATTTATTCATATAAATACGCGTACAATAACATCAGGTCTCTCTCTCTCTCTGGTTGGTCCACCAAAGCTATTGTGATAGACACCAAAGCTGCTTGCTTGTAATTGTGTCTCACTGAAGGATCAATAACTTAGTGGAAGGGTTGAAAGGGGAGAGGAAACTGACATTGGCCACCGACAACTTCTTGTTAAGATAAAGGTAAGTCGTTTTGGATTGGGTCTAACCTAAACCCAATCCAAAATGTACCATCATGTGTCTGCGTTGTGGTTTTGGTGCATCAATGCAGGTACTAGAGCCTTATCAGTTATCTCATACCCATGTTACATGGACAAGACTTAGTTTGTCAACTGAAATGCATAGGCTACTAAGCATCTAGGCATCTTAGGCAGCATTCTACGCACTTTCAAATGGTAAGTCACCTGCAACTGGCTAGCTTAGTTGATCAGTTAGGTTTACCATAAGCTTTTTTAAGCTTTACAATTATCCATGTATACTACTGATGCACAATAACAATAATATAATCAACTGCAAGAAAAATAGTCTAAGATCTGACATCCCCCATCCAATACATAACTTTGAGAGCCGAAATCTTACTTGTGCATGACTTTATCACAAATTTACAAGTTAACGAGGAGCCTAGTGATGTGAACCTACTCAAGGCTCTATCAGCTGCCTCGGTCAGCAAAGGGCATACGACCCAGGGATGACGCACCAACTCACCTCATAGAGGCTATAGATAGTAGCTGCAACCCATCAGTTGGCCGACCAGAATGTCACGACCAAGAGATATATTGAGGACCTAGACCCTAGAGCTGGTGGAACCGCTGCCCTAAGCCGAATCATCTACCCAAGATCACTCAGGGTAGCCTACAGACCGAATCCTAAGACTCAAGACACTAAAAACAACAACAAAGTAAATAATCCGCCGGACAAAAACCCCAGCTTGACTCTACCCTGGGACGAGGATATAGGTATGGTTAACCCAATCCCGGTTTTAGACCTACTACAAGCACTAGGAGGGAAGGCTGACACGACTACGAGGGATATGGGATCCAATCACGACTCACAAGACTTGACCCAAACAAACTTACAGAATCATAGACTACAGGATGAGGAGGGTAGTCTACCACGGTGAAGGGTGACGGGGGTGGAAGCTGCTGGGGATGGAGCTCGGCCCGCCTGGCCGAGGGTAGCACTGACGCCGCTATGGCTCAACCTACCTGGCCGAGGACAATGCTACTGCTGCGAAGGCTCGGCCCGCCTGGCCGAGGATGCACCGAAGGGGTGAGGACGTTGTGCCTAGGGTGGCCGCTACCGCTATGGGCCACAATTGGCCTTGGGGCAGTGTTGACGACGGGGGCGTGGTGGCGACGGAGTCGGCCCGCCTGGCCAAGGTCGCCGAGATGTCTGCGACGAAGGTTCGGCAACGGGTGCGGAGAGGCCGCGAGGGAGAGTTGCCAACAGTGGCGAGGGCACCTACGGTTTTCGGCCCGCATGGGGAAGATGATGGAGTTTGGTGTCGGCCCGCCTGGCTGATGTTGGTGGTGTAGGAAGGTTGGCTGGGACAATGGCCGCGGGTTATATGCAGCCGACACTTACTAGACTTGGAGGGAACCTAGCTACAAGACTCCAAGGCGAGGGGCTAATCTAGGAGTTAATACTCTGGCTCGGATGAGGGGGAAGGGATTAATGGCTAAGAGAGGGGATTACAAAGAAGAAGGGAGAGACATTGTCACATAAAACAAGTATTATTTGAAAAAAACACGTATCATATTTGAGAAATAAGTCAGTCGTATAAAACGGCAATTAGACGCATCTTTTTTAAAAAAACGTCAGAAAATAAAAAACTTGAAAAAACGCATATTATACGCATTTTTTTCATCTTTTTTAATATTTTTTATTTTTTATCATTTTTAGGATTTATTAAATGCTTTTAAGTTTTTTTGAAAGTTTGCAGAGATTTTTATTAAATGCTTTTAAGTTTTTTTAAAAGTTTGCAGAGATTTTCCTAAGATATACAACTTTGCCATATAATACCCATACATGATATATGTGACAATAGTTCAAAGGGAGAGTGAATGGCACTAATTCTAGCTCTATATGTTGGAAAAAGTATCTCATATGACACAATCCTATTGGTTGCCTTATATTTCTAGTGGATCTTCTAAGGTTGTCTTCATTTGAAGTAGATTTTTGTGGAAATTGAAGTTCAAGAGTTTCATTGGTGTTTTTCTTCACCAATGTTTTGTTTTCGGTTTCTTCTATGATATGTAATTATGTCTTTGGATACCCCACCATCATTTATATCATTAATATTACTATCATCATACATTTCATCATCAAGTTGGGAGAGATACTTGATTAAAAAAGAATAATACTTGTTGTTTTGTGGTTCTTTACATTTTTCAAATCTATTTTCTTCTTCATTAAATTTTACGTTTATTAAAGCTATGAGTTTGTCTTTGATTGGATCATAGCATTTCTAGTCTTTTTTTTGTCTCAGAATAACCAATAAAGGCACATGCATTAACCTTTGAACTCAGTTTGTTGGTCTTGTCATTTAAGACAAAACATTTGCATCTAAAAATTCGAAGTCTATTGAAATCGAGTTCATATTTAAATAATTTTTCAAAAGGAGTTGTATTCTTTAAAACTTTTAAAGATATCTTATTTATGAGATAACAGAAGCAAGGGCTGCTTCAGCCCAAAAGTTTTTAGGTATATTTTTTGCAATAAGTAAGGTTCTTATTGTTTCCACTATGTGTCTATGTTTTCTTGTAGAAAGTCTATTTTGTGGAGGTGTTCTTATACACAATTTTTGATGAACTATTCTATAGTTTTCCAAATATGTTTTAAATTTATTTGAAATATATTGACCTCCAGAATCGGTTATTGGGACTTTTAATTTAGCGTCAAATTCCGTTTTTGCCAAGTTCTAAAAGTTTTTGAACACGTCAAATACTTCAGATTTGAATCTTAGGAAATATCTCCAACAATATCTAATGAAATCATCAACAAAGATCACATAATAAGATAACTCTCCTTTTGACATAATAGGAGAAGACTCCCATACATCAGAATGAACAAGCTCAAAGGGCATAGAAGAAAAGAAACTTCTTTGTCCAAAAGATAAGGATTTCGTTTTCCCATGTATGCAATCATTACATTTAACATTCTCAATACAAAAATCCTTGAAAGGGTGTCATTATAAATAATTTTCTGATATTTAAATGACATAATCTTTGATGTCAAACATTGATGTTAACATTTTTGATGTGGTCCCAAAAGTTTTCTTTGGTAACACATAGATTGTTTGTATAGTAAATATCTCCCTTTTTAAAACTTTCCCCAATCAATCTCTCGGTTTATTGATCATATACCAAACATTTACTTGATGAGAAAACCATACCAGAACCAAAATCTAAAATTTGAGAGACAGAAAGTAAGTTAAGATTAAGTTTATGAACATAACTAACTTTTGATATAAAGAATTTTTTCATTTCTTCAAATTCTTTTTCAAAATTTCCAACTTTTTTAACATTCAAAGATGTTCTATCGGCGGTAAATACATTTGATTCTTTTTTTGCTTGTTCAAACTTGGTCAAAGAGGATATATTAGGTGTCATATGAATGAAGCACTGGAATCTAAAAGCCAATGGACCATACGAGGAGTGTTGGAGGTGGATGTCGTTGTTGCTGGAGCTCCGGAATTTGACTCCTTTAACATATGTTGAAGAGTCATCATAATTTGGTTTAATGTTAAGGAGATTGACGCAAGATCACATCCTTCATCTTGAACATTTACAATCTCCTTGAGAGCTTGATCAAATTGTTTAATACTGTGTTGCCCACCTTGAGAATACGAGTCTCCTCCTTTATGAAAATTCCCTCCATAATTTTGTGATTGTCCTTCAGGGCCCGTTTGATGGGCTGGAAATGTACTGTAGCAGAGGAGAAAAAAATTCAAACTTTCAAAATATTTCTCATTCCATCAAACATGGCATAATTTTTTTGACCGTTGGAGGTGATTCCGGAAATATATTTTTGGAAAAATTTTTCCAGCTAGAGGGGTGGAAAAATTTTTCCAGAATTTTTTTTTTGACCGTTGGAGGAAGGAGGAATAATGGATGGGGAGGAAGAAGAAGGGAATGAGGGAGGAAGAAAAAGGGAAGAAGGGAAGGAGAAGAAGGGAGGAAGGGAAGGAGGGAGGAGGAAGAAGGGAAGGAAGGAGGAGGAGGGAGGAAAGAAGAAGGGAAGGAGGGAGGAGGAAGAAGAAAGGAAGAAGGGAGGAAGAAGAAGGGAAGAAGGAAGCGAGGGAGGAAGAAGAAGGGAAAAAGGGAAGAAGGGAGGGAGAAGAAGGCAAGAAAGGAGGAGGAAGAAGGGAGCGAGGAGGGAAGGAGGGAGGAAGAAGAAGGGAAAAAGGGAAGGAGAAGAAGCGAAGAAGGGAAGGGAAGGAGAAGAAGGGAAGAAGGGAAGGAGGGAAGAAGGGAAGGAGGGAGGAAGAAGAAGAGAAGAAGGGAAGGGAAGGAGAAGAAGTGAAGAAGAGAAGAAGGGAAGAAGGGAAGGATTTCAGCAGAGGGTTTCACACGAAGGGGAAAGAGGAAGAAGAAGGGAAGGAAGGAGGGAGGAGGACGATGCTGCAAAAGGAAGAAGGGGTTTGGTTTCCCCTCCGTAATTAACCTCTGGACCTGGTCTGTTGCTCGGCCGGCGCTCCTCCAACCAAGGACCCACCTTTTCTGGCCACCGGAATCTGATAGCTCCCTACCATCCTTCCCGTCTGCTCGTACATAACCCCTCCCTATTTCTGGCCCACCATCATCATCGGCATGCCCCCATAAACCCCACCACCCCCGAACCCATTCTGCACCGTCTCCTTCGCGTCCTTGGAGATCTTGGCGTTCGCCGACAACGCCTTCTTCATGATCTTACTCACGTTTGTGATGGGTAGGAACCTGTCCTGTTCCCTCGGTGACAGCTCACTGCTCCCTCCCCCGCCTCCCTGGCCTCCTCCGGACTCATTGCCTGAATCCGCCATCGCCGCCGCTTCCCGACCGATTGACCACTCCCGTCAATCGTTCCACCACCAAAATTATAGCAAATAAAAGGATATTTCCTCTTCCCTCCCAAACCCCTTCCTTCCTCCTCCTCCTTCTTCCTCTTCCTCCCTTCTCTTCCATTCTTCCTCCTTCCTCCTCCTCCTTCTTCCTCTTCCTCCCTTCTCTTCCATTCTTCCTCCTTCCTCCCTCCTCCTCCTTCTTCCTCTTCCTCCCTTCTCTTCCATTCTTCCTCCTTCTTCCCTCCTCCCTCACTCCTTTCTTCCTCCTCCCTCCTTCCCTCCTTCCTCCTTCTTCCTCACCATTTCCACCAAACAAAGAAATATTTTTCTAGAAAAATAACTGCTCCGTAACAAACAAGAGTTGTTTTTGGAAAAACGGAAAAATATTTCCGTTTCATCAATTCCAGAAATTTATTTCAGGAAATTTTTTTCCAGAAATAAATTTCCATCCATCAAATGGCCCCTCATTGTTTTTTCCCTTCAATTTTGGGAAATTAGGTTTTATGTGATCCGGTTCATGACAAAAATGACAAACAACCTTATATTCTCCTTTATTTTTTTTTTTAAAACGAGGGGTTTTATAAGATCTAATGTTGTTTCTGGGTCTAGAACTAGAAGCGGCTAGAACTTTGTCTTCTTCTTATTTGGAAATCAATTTTGTTGGATGAATTCATTCTAGTCTCTTCTCTACTTAATTTGGTAAAAAGTTCATGAATAAGGGAGGAGAAGCTAAGGATAATAGGGCTGATCATATTTGCTCAAATTTGGGTATTAGCCTTTGAAGAAATTGAAAAAAATCTAAATTCATCAACTTCATCTTTTCTAATCTCACGACATTTACAATCCATTCCTAGTTTAGGACTAAGTTGATCTAACTCATTCCAAACACTAGAGATTTCTATAAAATAATCTCTTGCATTTTTCTCCCCTTGTTTGATATTTTGAACTTTTTGAATCAATAGATACTTCCGGGCCATGTCTTTTTGAGTAAACATTCATTTGAGGTATTCCCATACCTCACTTGCCCTTTTATAGTACATGAGATTTTGGGTAATTTTAAGTTTGATGCTTTCATAAATCCATTCTTTAATCCTTGAGTTCTTAGCTTCCCAATCATCTAGCTTCTTATATCATTCATTCATAGTATTTTGTCTTTTTACTTCATCTAATTCTTTCTAAATCCCATTTTCTACTTTAGTTAACTTGAGAGGAGGAGAAATAGACGTACCTCTTATGAAGACCCACAAGTATTTTCCTTTGATGTGTGTCTCGTAACATTTAGCTTTTAACGTATAATTAGTTTCATCGTGCTTGTATGGAGCATGATAGTTCCCTCCCTCGATCAAAATTTTGGAATCCTCCATGGAAACTGCTATAGAGGACTAAGTAATACTGTGGACGTTTCTCGAACAGTTGGTGGATCATGATCAACTGATTTCTTCAGATTTAGAGAAATCAGTTTCAACAACTGAGGCTAGACGGGGACGGGTATTATATCCACATGCCTCTTTTGCTTTGTCCATAGCCTCATATAAGTACCCTATGGAAGGTCTGTCCTCGCTGTCAACCAACCTGAGAACCTTAACTAATGGAACACAAACCTTCAATAGCTTCACACATGATTCTCAAAATACGTTATTGAATATAATTTCCACAACTAAAGAAGCATTTCTTTTATGAGCATGTGGATATGCAGTCTATTCTTCACTAGCAAACATCTGTCTCAAAGGAGTTCTTTGTTTCACCACACTCTGCACAGTCAATACATTTGTGGCAAATCTAGTTTGTGTAGGTCGTATTAATTCAACTCCTTTTGTAAATTTTCTCATCAAACTCAATACATATGCATGATTATAGATAAATTTTGTTACCTCTTGACATTGGTCAATGGCTGATTTCATATCATGCATCTCATTAAGATCTTGAAGCATTAGATTAACACAATGAGTGGCACATGGACTCCAATAAAATGTTTTATACTTTTGAAATAACAAATCTCCTGTAGCTCTATAATTTGCAGCATTATCTGTAATAAACTGTACAATGTTTGCAGGTCCAACTTCTTGTATGACATTATCAAAAACATTGAATAAAATCTCAACAGTCTTAGGAACATCAGACAAGTCAAGAGATTTCAAGAACATTGTACCTTTAGGGCAATAAACAAGAAAATTTACAAGTGTTCTTGACCTTATATCAGTCCAACCATCTAACATAATGGAGCAACCTGTTTCCTTCCAACATAATTTCAACTCATCGCAATGCTCAGACACTTCTTTGACTGTATCCTGAAGAATTTTGCCCCTCAACTGATGATATGATGGCATTTTGAATCCGGGGCCTATAGAAGCAATTGCATCTGCCATGGCTTGGAATTGAAAAGAATTAGCTGAATTAAATGGAATACATGCATCATAAAACCATTTCCCTACCTGCTTTTGTGCATAATATAGCATATCTTTAGATGTCATAGCAGCACGAATCTGCGGCGGACCACCTGGGCTGGTATATGAAGGGAAAAAACTCTTAATAGAGCCAACACTAGACCTACCAGTAGGAACTCTACCACTAGGTGGTCGCATACCACGCTTGGCCCTAATATCTGTTGTGCCTCTTCTCTTCCTTCCCGTTAGGCCAGATCGACCTCCTTCATACATAATCCCTTTTCCTCTACGATCTCTACCTCTTGAGGTCTCCAAATCTGTTCTTAGACTGCTATCGTTTTCATCATCACATTCATAAGCTTCTTCCTCTTCTTCTTCATCTTCCAAATGCACATTATAGCCTACATCTGCATCTTCAATTTCTTTTTGTATTGTCTTTTGACGTAAAGCATGAAGCATATCTAAATATTGTTGACGCACAAATGGAGGCAAAGGTTTGTTTGATCCTCCAACACAAGGAGACGCATCTTTGAAGGTCCCTGCCAAATGGTGTTTCATTCTAATAATCCCTCCTAAAAATGTATTCCCACAGAAGCCACATTTGAGTTTCAAACGGTTATTCTCCTTCACCCATTCGCACCATTGCCATGTAGGATCCATATCTTCAAAAAAAAACGAAATCCTATGGTAAACTTAATGAAAAACACTCAAAGTCTTCCAATCTACGATTATACGGTAAAAAATTAAGAATACATGGTAAGAACATGAGATTTCATACCTTACGAAGAAGAAATGTCTGAAATGAAGAAAACCCCTTTCCATCCCACGAAAATCAAGCACCCACGCACAAATCGACCACTTAATCTTCGATTTGACGATGAAAATCCTGTTTTTCATGGTGAAAATGAATGATCGCCCTCCCTCACGGCACTATCCAAGCATTAGAAATGAAGAACGGAAGAAAATTTTCAAAAAGAAGCCGAATAAGTAGGTCTCGGGCCCCCTTTTGCGTTTTTAGCCCGTATCGTACGATACGGGGTGTATCGCCCCATATCATACGATACAGACCCTGTATCGTACGATACGTGCGATAGAGGGCCGATACACCCCCTTTTTACGATACGGGGGGTGTATCGTACCGTTTTTTTCAAACGAGACGATACGTATCGTATGATACGGGGTCGTATCGTACGATACGTACAACATTGCCTCAACCAACAATCCAGCCAAAATTCGACGAGCATGACACTGTCGATTTTCCATAGGCTCCTTCGTCGATCTGATTTATTGAATCTGTACTTTACCCCCTTTCCAACTATAGAAATTCTTGTGTCCTTTTGAAAGTAACCATATGCCGTTTCTCTCGTATATCTGTATATCAATCATGATTTCCTTGATGCCCAAATTCTGTTCAGCAGGGCCTAATAGGGCCATAATGTTCCTAATGCCCAACCTCCTTCAACATTGGGAGTGAAAATTTTAGACCCTGAAAGGTGTTTCTTTTTTATGATCATTGGAAGACCCTATAGGAAAGAATTAACAAGTCCTTGAAGCTCATCCCCACTTTATTCGGAGGATTGAAACTCACGTACTAATAGCATGGATATGATCTGTCCAACACTGCTCTGTTGTCAACGACACTGATTCAATTACCAATGAATCAATACTTCACACCTTGCTGAAAAGAGAGTTACATACCGGGGAGGCGAGGATTAGAGGTTGCTGAAAAGATGCTATGTCACATGGGTGCATGGGTGCAGCAATGTTGTCTCCACATATATAATACAAAGTCACATTATATATTTCAAAATCTGTAGTACCCTCTTTCTTCCATACTCTGGAGTCTGATTATAAGATTTTACTTGTATAACATAAGTAGGCATAAACAAGTAGCTGTCATATATATATAGTATTATAAATTTGTAACCGTATAAATATGCAACATATATTACACTTTATATATGACAGCGACTTGTTTATGCCTACTTAGGTTATAAATGTAAAATCTTATAATCAGACTCCAGAGTATCTATATTACACGGAAGAAAGAGAGTACAACAGAACATATATAAACGAAACTGGTAATACATATATGGAAGTTATATATATATATATATATATATATATATATATATATATATATATATATATATATATATCAGAACTGATTAACAAAACTTATGCACATTATACGTAGAAGACCATATGGCATGTGTAGTATATAAAGTTATAAGCTGCATATAATATCCAATATTGGACTGCGAAATGTGGTGAAATACTAAGAACAGTATAAAGGATACAGAAAAAATTGAAAAACGGAAGAATCATTTCTAAACAAAAAAACTGAAAAGCAGACAAAAATGACCCCTACATGGTTTGACTGCGCCGGATTTCCTTGAATAGACTCTCTTGTAAGTTTGGTTGCTGTATAAATTACCGTACAATCCCAAGTGGATATGCAATGAGTTATCATCTTATACTGGTGTTCTACTGTATGAAGAGGCTTCTGTTTCAACTTTTATATAGGTTTACTTTTCCACTAGCATAGGGTCAATTTTACATCTCTGCAGCACCCTTTCTCTTCCTTTTTTGCTTAATTATATAGTTGCCTAGATGACCTAGGCACACCATGTGCACCTCATTGCCTAGGCCCTGGGGGTTTATAGGTGACCAATATATAATATCTCAATGTGCACAATCTTATGGCTATGCATATAACATTCTTTCATCTCTTGAGAAGGTCCTTCTCAAAGACCAAAAGGGTAGGGAAAATAAATTAGATAATTGACACAATGTCGCTATCCTTATCTTGGAGCACTATAACATTGGGGGCACATTTAAAATCACATTTGGAGTCAAGCCTTAACATTGTCTTTGATGGCTGCAATTTCATTTTGGTGATCAGCCAATGGTGTTGGATGAAAAAATGTAAATGGGATGCTCAAGAAGGTAGGAGACAGGTTTGAAGAACTACATGAAACAAAATACTAAGGAAATTGAGAGCGGTTAAGCGGTAAGCAGGAAATTAATAATGGCTAAGTAGGTTCCATGGGAGGAAGCATGTGATCTTCTGCTTGTTGATTTAGCAATGGGATGGATGCAGGGAATACTGGCCCTTGTTGGAGGAGTGAGAGACGTGAGACCCCTCAGTGAATAGATAGTTAATGTCATAGTGCATATAACCGAAAGGGGTTTCCATATACACGTTTCTGACTTTCTTTTGAATAAAGGAAGTTCCCAACAACTGTTTCATTGTACGGTAGGCTAACTTTTGCCGAACATGATCAACGTTCACAAATAAGTGTTTGAGTGTTGTTCTTTGTGTATATACTTTTGTGGAATTGCTGAATTTCTGGTGGTCACTTAGTTTTGTTCCCTCAAATTGATGCAGTCGTACGGGAGAACTTAAAGATGGTTCAGTTCAGGTGTATAGTGTGCAAGCTTTCATCCCAAAAGATCCTGCAGCACGTGTAAGTGCCGAATTTGTACAACCAGAAGAGTTTTTTGGTCAATCTTTGAGGAATGAGAATTATTTGTGGGACAACAGGTATGGTAGAATTGTTCCAGTCTTACTCATGATAAGTTTTGGTAGGTTTCAACAAGGAAACCCTTTCATGTTTCAATGCTCTTCACCTCTTTGCCCACATTGTTTGTTTTTGCATGTATGCCTTAGCATTGTCAAATTACATGGTCCAAAATTTATCAAACTAAGTGATTTGATATAGGGTTCATCTTGCAGGTATGTTTTAGTTTCAAATTTTTTTGTTAAGCATAATGCTTATGGGAAGCATCTTAACATTGCTTCAGTGGAGCCAAAGACTGCATTTGTGATTAATATACATATATATATATATATATATATGTGTGTGTGTATATTCCTATATGTATATATATAATATCTTAAAATATAACATATACAAACATGACATATATATGTACTATATAACAAATATGTAATATCAGACGTACACATATATATTATCATACAATATGTAATATATATGTACATACATATGAGGTATAATATTTCACGTATAATACATGTATAATATATAATATATTATTAGTATATATGTTATAGTATTATATATATACAATAGCACGTATCATATATATTATACGTTTAACATATAATACACAATATAATATATTATATATTGTACATATACATTATTGTTCTAGTAATATATCATTAATTGACATTACTATAATTATATACATTATGCATTATAATACTTGTATAAAGTATGTTATACGTAATAACTTCTAATGAATATATAATGTTATATGTTTATTGTATTTTATATACAATATAACATATAAATGTAGTATTTATTTCTTCTGCGATCCTCATTCATGATTTAAATTACTATGAGCTTGTTATCTATTTTGATGCATAAGGTCAATTTCATATTATGCGTGCAGGGGCTGACTATCTTTGCTTTCAACAAAGGGAAGTTCAATTCAAAGACCTTAAATGAGCTACTAAGTTTAGGTCCCACTTTTGTAATAATGAAGTTTTTTGAGAGTAAGTTTACCAGTACTGCTTGGAATTCTCTTGCGTTGTTTCTTGATGTCATTTAGGAGGCAAGGAGTAGAACATGATTTTACATCATTTGTTTCCTTTAATCATGTAGGTGTACTGGACATTGTCATGATGTATGGGGCATATTCAACAACTTGTCGTTTAGCTGTGATGAGAATTGTTCTCCGTTTCTTTGGTTTGGTGTTACTTCAGCATTTGTATCATATCTTCATGTGTGAGTTTTTTGTGTTGTTGTTTCTTTTTTAATCCGAAAGACTTCACTTTGATGTCGCTGCACCTATTGTTTTATGTTTATTTGTCCTATGTTGAATCATGTAGTCATAGATTGTCAAATCTAAACTATGATAGTGATAACCATGCAGGAAGGGACTTCAAAATCCAAAGTTTGTTTTCTACAAGACCTACATCTTTGTTCTAATTGCATATGCAAGTGTCCAGCTGGCGTTTAGCCTAGTCATGCGCATTCCAGCTTGTCATAGGCTGACAAACCGATGTGATCAATGGCCTGTTATGAGATTTATCAAGTGGATGCATCAGGTTTGGTTTCTCCATTGTTCTTCCCATTGCATTTTCTTTGGATCTTATTCATTTATTGTTGTTCCTAAAAACTGTTCTTTTCTGATTTAAGGAAAGACATTATGTTGGACGAGGAATGTATGAGCGAACAACCGACTTTGTCAGTAAGTCTGTATTTTGCTGTGGAAATATCTTTGCCTTGTTCTCAAACATGGAATATTTAGTTTGATTTTGTGTATATGAAGGGTTTTTTTAGGTGTTTGGGTGTGCCCATGACTAGGGATAGTGTTGTGCTTCACAATGGCTATGTCACATAGGACTGGGTGGTTTTCATGTGGTCATAGATTGTCAAATCTAAACTATGGTAGTGATGGCATTTCATTCTTTTGAAGCCCAATTGTGTGCAATTGGAATCTACATTTTCCTTGTACTCTTTTGGTTGTTAGGCACATTGGACTGGATGAATCCTTTTGGCCGTTGTGAAGTCTGACTCTTTACTGTGTGAACTGGCACAGAGTCCCATGAACAGCTCATGTTTTTTCATATTGATAAAATGCAGATATATGATTTTCTGGCTTTGTGTATTTGGAGCAAAATTCTCATTTGCCTATTTCCTTCAGGAAAGTAAAACCCTCTTCTTTAGAGTAGAATTCCTTCCTCTTGGTGATATACCATTTGATGTTAAGAATTTTTGTAAAAGTGATAATTTTGAGTTTTTCTTAAAAACATTTTAAAAGTGTCTTCTCACACAATGATGTGGCTTTTCTTTATTCTTAGTACCTCCTTGTGCAGAAGGATAAAATTTCAAATTTTTGTTGCCAAACAATAGAAGAGGGAAATTGAAAAGATCTTGAATATGAGCAGTAAGGAAAGGTCCTGTGAAGTTGAGAAAGTCGAGACTAGGAAATGCCATTGACTCTGGTAATCAAGCATTTGCAAGGATTTAGCAGGAAGATATCTTGAGAGAGAAGCCAAAATCCTTTGTAAGATCTTGGCAGGTAGCAAAATGAGAGTTGAGAGATTGGCTCGGGGCTTGTGTGGTCGTTCTTCTGGGTCAGTAATCAAGAGTACCGGTTAGGCATATAGGTGATTTATGTCTATACCGCGAAGATAACGACTTATGAACCTTTGGCTCATCGAAAACCCACAAGGTGAAGCGGGTTGGATATGCGACAAAACTACACATAAACACCAAAGCGGTGAAGCTTCGTAGTAGCCTTTGGGGTGGTGAGGTATTCCCTCAAAGGTCAAGGAAAAAAAAATTAAAGGCAAAAGCTGAATGCAAAAGAAAGAAAAAAAAAAAGAGGAACAAAAAAAAACAAAAGGTGTCTGCCAAGAGATGAAAGGCATGAAGGCTGAACTCGCAGGAATTGAATGTGAAAATCTTTGGTAGATGTGCGGTCCTACGGTCAATGTCTTCTCCTATTTTTGATTACCTAAGATGCTGAGGATGATTCCTTTATGTTCATATTTTGAAAATTGAAAGGCATCCCTTCTAGAGATTTGACGACATTGACGCGAAATGAATCCTAATGCTTGTACGGTAGGTGCTATGTGTAAATGAAGGCTATATTATTTGCAGAACACGAGCACTCATGCTTATTAGTTAAATTGATCATTTTTGAACTATTTCAAACTAAAAACTTGACATCTCTTGTCATAGGAGGAACTAACCAATCTCCTTTGGTCTTGAAATATGTTTGTCATTTCATTCCCAATCCCCTTTGGCCTTGAATGATGTTGGCCATTCCATTACCAAACCATTAGTCCATTCATGGAATAGATGAAACTCCTCGAACCTAGTCAACTCATGTTGAGTGTGACGAATTTCATTTTGTTTGTCTGAAGAGATGCATATCGTTCGGGACAAGTGATTAAGCCTGGCCCATTGTTGAATCTGGTGGTTTTCTTAGTGTGCAATTTCTGGTCACTACTATTTATTCTTGTTTTAGGTGCTAAACATGATGGATGGAAAAGTGGATGACCTGAAGTTTCTTTATCGATCATATTTAATGCAAACTTTCTATAATGGGCATATTGAAGAAAAAAAAAAGTGAGTTTACATTATGCAGTTTCTGGATTTATTAAAAATTGCTTGTTGCAGTTATTCATGAGAATTCTTAGCTACGTGATGCATTGTCTTCCTTAAGTCTAAGAAAAAGGGAAAATTAACTATATATTTTCTGTCCTCAATTGTTCACTGCTTCTGTTTCTTTTTCAGGTGAATGAGGTCAAAAATGTGCTGAAACTTTGCGATTTTGGTAATGCCATGTTTGCTGGGAAGAATGAGATCACACCATAGTTGTATCTCTGTTCAGTAAGTCCTCCGTTTGGTTCTGTTCAAGTATGGTTGTATCTCTATTCATTAGTTGTTTTTACTGCTACTTTGAAAATCTGTTGCGTGTGCAAATTCAGGTACTTCTTTGTGTGATGTGTACGCTTTTGAATCGTGGTGTGAGGGTTATTATTGACTGGTTTCTTGAAACTGCAGTTCTTGGCTTGCCGTATGACCATGTTTTGGACATATGCTCAGTTGGCTGCTGCTTGTACGAGCTATATACAGGAAAGGTCCTCTTCCCTGGACCATCAAACAATGACATGCTTCGGCTTCATATGGAGTTAAAAGGTCCATTTCATAAAAAGATGCTCAGGAAGGTATGCGATTTTTTGGCGTGGAAAGTATACTTACATTGGACGACTGATTTTGTTTATCTTGTGATTGATATCCTTTTTTACTCCGTCTTCTATTTTAGGGAGCCTTTACAGATCAGCATTTTGATCGGGATCTGAATTTCCATGCCACTGAAGAAGATCCTGTTACAAAGAAGGTGATCATTTTTTCATTATCATGTACTTCAGGTTAATTTATCTATAGCATGGTGAAAGTACATCTTGTTTGTGTTATATATATATATATATATATATATATATATATATATATATATATATATATATATATATATATATCATTGTTCAGTAACAAGTGGCTGGGTAGGGCCATTATGTCCTTTGTACCTGCATCTTAATTGACTCCACAAGGACGATGCAGGGAGTTCTTTCCATGGTCAGCAATACCATAATTAAGCAAGCCAAGTAGAGATGTGCACCGAAAGGATGTAAGTGAACAATGCTAATCAGCTAGTTTATAACAAATGTACCTAAATAAGCTTCGTAAGGTAACTAATTAGCTAATGACAAAGTGACTATAGTTGTTGAAAGGGCACTCTTATGGGTTTAAGATAGAAACATCAATTTCAAGATCTGAGTGTGGGAGATTGACTTGCGGTTGAAGAAAGAGATTCCTGATTTCTTTCACAAAATGTATAAAATCTATCACTTTTACTGTAGATTTCTGTTGTTCTGTAAAGATTACTGTAGATTTAGTGTTTTGTGAAGATATGCATCAAATTCAAACAATCCTGCATGACAATGGTCACAAAGGTGAGGAAAATGATTGGTAGAAAATCATGTGCAAGTGTTATAATTAGATGAGGAACAATAAATAGGTGATATTTGATTGTTTTCATTTTTTATTTGCTTAAATAATTTCATCTTGTGTTGCATAAAACTTTAAAGTTATTTCTTAATGTGTTATTACTTGTAACATTATGAGCATGTTATGTTAATGGATGTTTATTCCCATAAGTCTATATTTATGTGGAACATGTTTTTAATAGAAAATATTTTTTTCTTTATCTTTTCTGTTATTTTAATTTATTTTGAACTTTTAACATTAAATTGAATTTCCAGTACATTTATGAAACTGTTGTCATATGTTATGGTATGGCGTATTTGTTGGTCCCACCAATACGGGTACATTGGTTTTAGTCATTCAACTTGAATTCGCTTGGGCCAGCTAGTCGTTTTGTGGTCTTAAAAAACACGTACTTGACTTCTAAATTGACAAATAAAGACCAAAAAATGGTTAATTGTTGTGATTGGTGAGGACTGCTCAACTTAGTCGGTCAAGTGGTCCATAGATTATGCTCCAGCCAACTTGATAGTCATGGACCTGTCAACTGATCATTGGCCAGAACGATAAGCATCTATTTGTCCAATTAGTTGCTAGGTTCCCAATCACCCAACAATTTATAAGTGCTATGAGATGTAGTTATGTTATGGAAATGTGGTGTCCTATGATGTGAGAGTTTCTCAATTTTTTTCTTAAGAAATTGCTCCAACAATATTAAAATTTGTCTTGTCTCTAAAACAAAATGTTGCATCTGCATGAGGTAAAGAAAGTGCTGAGTGTTATCCATATCGGACAATACGTATCGTATAGGTTTGAGAAACCTATGCGATACGCATACAACACACGATATGCCTGTGGATCATAGGTGTATCGTCCGCATCATACGATACAAAGGCTGTATTGTACGATGTGGCTGATACAGATACGGGGACAAAATGAAAAAAAAAAACATTGTTTTTTGTGCTTCTTTTTAAAATCGGTCCTCCCTTCCACTTTCTAAACATCTCTAAGAGCTGTGGGAGGGGAGGTTTTACTAGTTTTCTAAAACATATGTTGGTGAACAAATTCCATTTGAAGTCATTGAAAATTAAAATTTTAAAAAATTAACAAAGAAAATGAGGATGAATACGAAGATTATGATGATCATCATTGATGGATGATAATCATGATATTTGCTGCCATCAATGTTAAGTATATCTCAATATTTCATTAGCATAAGGCTGTTATTAAACTTTTTCAGGTAGTTCTATTCATATTTTTTTAATCCTCAACATATTCTGAGCTGTTGATACTTGGAAAATCAACTTTTTTAGCCTTCCCTTAAAAATTCTCGTTGGCTATTGCGATAATCATGAAATATGATATGGATTTATTTATCTACATCCATGCAACATATTTGCATGCCCACACTAGGAAAGCAAAAGTGCTTACAATTTCATTGTTAGTGCAGGCTGTTAAGCGACTGCTTGTGAATATTAAGGCAAAGGATTTTAGTAGTCTTATTTCAAGCTATACTGGTGAGGATCCCAAGATGCCGGCCAATTTCAAAGATCTGCTTGATAGAATTTTTGTGCTCGATCCAGAGAAAAGATTGACAGTATCTCAAGCACTGAGTCATCCATTCATTACGGGCAAGTGAATAATGATGCTGATATTTCTGATCCAGAACTGCTGTTGAGTTAGCTATGCATTTGAATCTTTTATTCAGCCATCTGATCATTGGGCATTTGCTTGTCTCTATCTTTGTCACATGGACCAAGTGCAAGCAATGCAGACTTCTTGCTGATCGTGAGCTTAACACAGCCACTCTGGAGAGCTCTCTTACTTGGTGAGTCCTTTCAGTCGAATATATTCTATTTCTATTGTAAGATAACTCGTCAAAGGCGTTTCATCTCTTGTAAATCATTTTTGATGATCTTTTGCTTGTTGATTTAGCAAAGGGATGGATGCCGGGAACACATTTCTGACTTTCTTTTGAATAAAGGAAGTTCCCAACAACTGTTTCATTGTACGGTAGGCTAACTTTTGCCGAACATGATCAACGTTCACAAATAAGTGTTTGAGTGTTGTTCTTTGTGTATATATTTTTGTGGAATTGGTGAATTTCTGGTGGTCATTTAGTTTTGTTCCCTCAAAATGATGCAGGCATACGGGAGGAACTTAAAGATGGTTCAGTTCAGGTGTACAGTGTGCAAGCTTTCATTCCAAAAGATCCTGTAGCACTTGTAAGTGCCGAATTTGTACAAGCAGAAGAGTTTTTTGGTCAACCTTTGACGAATGAGAATTGTTTGTGGGACAACAGGTATGGCAGAATGGTTCCAGTCTTACTCATGATAAGTTTTGGTAGGTTTCAACAAGGAAACCCTTTCATGTTTCAATGCTCTTCACCACATTGCCCACATTGTTTGTTTTTGCATGTATGCCATAGCATTGGCAAATTACATGGTCCAAAATTTATCAAACTAAGTGATTTGATATAGGGATCATCTTGTAGGTATGTTGCAGTTTCAATTTTTTGGTTAAGCGTAATGCTTATGGAAAGCATCTTAACATTGCTTCAGTGGAGCCAAAGACTGCATTTGTGATTAATATATATATATATATATATATATATATATATATATATATATATATATGTATGTATGTATATTCCTATATATATATATATAATATTTTAAAATATAACTTGTACAAACATGACATATATATGTACTATATAACAAATATGTAATATCAGACGTACACATATATATTATCATACAATATGTAATATATATGTACATACATATGTGGTATAATATTTCATGTATAATACATGTATATTATATAATATATTATTAGTATATATGTTATAGTATTATATATATACAATAACACGTATCATATATATTATACGTTTAACATATAATACATAATATAATATATTATATATTATACATATACATTATTATTCTAGTTGTTGCAGCCGTGAAACGTGGAGAGAGAGAGAGAGAGGGCTGAAGGCGTGAGAGTTGAGAAGAAAAGAACTCGTCTCATTCACTAACCATAATCTCTATTATAAAGAGATTAGGGTAGAAAGAAGATTTACATATTACATCAATCTAAAATAAAGGAAATATTAAAGTGATCTTATAGCTCTTTAATATTACAAAGAACCACCTAGAAACATAAACATTCTTATTTCAACACTCCCCCTCAAGTTGGAGCATACATATTAAACATGCTCAGCTTGTCACAACATTTAGAGAAATCACTAATAGGGAGAGCTTTGGTGAAGACATCTGCAGCTTGTTCTTCTGAAGGGACATGAACAGTGGCAATGGTTTCTCCTTGAACGAGATCCCGAATGTAATGATAGTCAACCTCAATATGTTTAGTTCTCTCATGAAAAACTAGATTATTAGCAATGTATGTGGCTGCACGATTGTCACAATACATCTTCATGGGAAGTGGAATCGACACACTTTGGTTAGATAGCATGGATCTAGCCCAAGTCATTTCTGTTGCAGTTTGAGCCATAGCTCTGTATTCAGGTTCTGCACTAGATCTTGACACCACACCTTGTTTTTTACTTCTCCATGATATGAGGTTGCCTCCCACAAATACACAAAATCCTGTGGTAGATTTTCTGTCCTCGATTGAGCCAGCATAATCAGCATCACTATAGGCTTCCACTTCCAGAGTCCTGCATTTTGTGAACAAAAGGCCTTTGCCATGAGACGATTTCAGATATTTAACCACCATCAAAGCAGCATCCCAATGAACTTTCCTTGGTTTTTCCATAAATTGACTTAGCTTCCCCACTGCAAAACTAATGTCTGGTCTTGTCACAGTAACATAGAGTAGTTTTCCAATAAGGGATCTATAAGATCGAGAATCTACTAATTCTGTTTGGTCATCATGAAGGTGCATACGTGGATTCATAGGCAAATTAGCCGGTTTAGCTCCTAGCATCCCTGTGTCCTGAAATAAATCAACAACATACTTTCGTTGAGAGAGAACAACACCTTCCTTATTTCGAGCAACTTCTATTCCCAAGAAGTATCGAAGTGGACCAAGATCTTTCGTCACAAAGTGTTTTTGAAGAAACAGTTTTGCATCAGAAATTTCTTTATCATAGTCACCTGTTAGGATAATATCATAAACATAAACCACGAGAGCGATTATACCTCTGGAAGTCTTCTTGATAAACAAAAAATGATCAAGAGGAGATCTCACAAAGCCACACTTTGAGACTACCTCGAAAAACTTGTGAAACCATGCACGAGGACTCTGCTTGAGTCCATAAATAGCTTTCTTCAGCTTGCACACTTTGCCACACTCCCCCTGTCGTTCAAATCCTGGTGGTTGTTGCATATAGACAGTCTCATCGAGATCACCATACAAAAAGGCGTTTTTGACATCCAGTTCATACATGTGCCAGTCATGGTGGACAGCCACAGAAATGATAAGACGAATGGTTCCCAACCGAGCAACTGGAGAGAAGGTCTCAAAGAAATCCACACCGTAGGTCTGCGTGTAGCCCTTAGCAACCAACCGAGCTTTGTATCGTTCCATAGGACCATCAGAATTATATTTCACTGTGAATACCCACTTTGAGCCAACAATATCACAACGAGGAGGAGGAGCAACAAGTTCCCAAGTGCCTCTCTGCACTAAGGCATCTATCTCATCTTGCATAGCCCGTCTCCATTGGTTGTCTAATAAAGCCTACTGGTGACATGTAGGAACTGTATGAGCAGCCAGAGCTTGAATGAACTGTTGCATATTTTTACCAACACCATCAGTAGACATAAAATGAGATATAGGATGTAAAGTACATTGTCGCCTGCCTTTGCGAAGAGCAATAGGTAAGTCTTGACAGGGATCAGAATGACTAGGGCTATGCACTTCAGATGTACTTACCTGCTGAGAAACGGTTGGCGAAGGATTATGAGAAGGGTCCCGTCGACGTGTGTAGACCAGCGGAGGATCACGAAACTTGGACACTATAGTAGAAGGAGATTCAAACGGGAACGACTCCAAAGGAATAGGAGGAATTGGTAGTGGGTCTGGTGAGGGTGGCATCTCAAGAAGGATGGAAGAGGAGCTATAATAAGGCTGAGACTCAAAGAATGTGACATCCGCACTGATATACTCCTTTTGAGTTAAGGGATCAAAGCATTTGTAGCCCTTATGGTTTTTGTAGTAGCCTATAAAGATACACTTAATGGCTTGGGCTCCCAATTTATCACGTGTGAGTCCAAGTATGTGAACGAAGCATGTGCAACCAAATACTTTGGGAGCCACTGGAAATAAGGGTCGTTGTGGATGCACAAGTTAATGGGAACCTTGTTGTCAATGGAGGATAAGGGTAAACGGTTGGTTAAGTAACAGGCCGTGAGGATGGCATCTCCTCAAAAAGATGCAGGTAACTTGATATGAAGCATTAGGGAACGAGCCACATTTAAGAGTTGGCGATGTTTACGTTCAGCTACTCCATTTTGTTGAGAGGTATGGGGACAAGTAAACTAAGGAAAAATGTCATTATCGGAGTAAAACTTCATTAAGGTTGAGGCTTTGAACTCAAGGGCGTTATCAGTGCGAATGTTTTTCACAAGAATACCAAACTGGGTCTTTATTTCAATAATAAGATTTTTGAGAATACATACTACTTCAGACCTTTCCTTCAAAAGGAAGACCCAAGTGACTCGAGAATAATCATCAACAATGACAAGAAAATACTGAAATCTTGACCTACTAGCAACTCTGCTAGGACCCCACACATCAACATGAAGAAGATCAAATAGTCCACAACTGGATGGACAAAGACTCGATGAATAACTGCTACAGGTGTGTTTGCCAAGTTGACACGCTTCACACTGGAACGACTCTGGTATTGAAAGCTGAGGAAGAAGGTGACGAAGCTTGGAGACAGATGGATGACCAAGTCTGAGATGCCACTGGAAAGAGGAGGACGATGAGGTGATCGATGATGCTGCAATACCCACTGGATCCGACAGGAAGTAGATGCCTCCTTTCTCATAGCCTCCACCAATCGTCTTCCCAGTTTGCAAGTCCTGAAATGAACATAAACTATAGTCAAATGTAATACGATAGTGTAAGTCATTAATCAATTGTCCAATTGATAACAAATTTGTTAGGAACTTAGGAGCATATAACACATTTGGAATAGTCATAGACTGAGAAATCTTGATATCACCATAACCCAAAATAGGTGACCATCTACCATCTGCAAGTTTCACATGACGTGCCTGAGGCAACATGTGTAGCACAATGAACATAGAAGGTTTACTACAAAAGTGTCTCGATGCTCCGGAATCAATAATCCAAGTAGTACCTGTATCATGTGGGACACTATCAACAGGCATAGCACTGTCTATCATGACTGTAGAGGCCGACGGCTGGGAAGATCTGAGTGCTAGGAAGTCCTCATACTCAGACTTGTTGGTACTCACTGTCACTGTCTCAGGGTGAGAAGGAGATAAAGACCCATCTACAACTGATGAAGCTGCCTAAACAGACCCAATAGGAGATGGTAAAGAATTCTTGCCCTGCTTAGATGCAACATTTCTTCCTAGGGATGCAACGGAAGGACGACCATGTTTATCCCAACATCTGTCTTCTAACTGTCCTATTTTACCACAATAGGTGCATTGAAATCTCCCCCTACCTCCTCCTAACCCACGACCAATGCCTCTCCCCCTGAATGTATTGCGTCCACGACCTCCTGAGGCTACCAAGGCAGAAGCCTGTAAGTCACTAGAGGGCTGAGAAAGGGTCACAGCAAGACGACTGAGTCTGTTGTAGGCTTCGGCTAGGTCAGGGATTTCTGCTCCAGTCAACATCTAAGCCTTTGCTACAGCATAGTCAGGGGAGAGACCCTTTAAAAACTTCGCAACCATAAACTGTTCACCATGAGTTTTATGACATGTTGGACATGGGGGACGTAATGCTTTAAGTCGTTCATAGATGGACTTGAGGGAAGCGAAGTACTGAGCAAGACTTTGATCACCCTTGTTGCAAATTAAGTAATTCCTCATCCACCTGCAATATCTTGCTAACATTCCTATCATTTGAGTAAGTTTGTTCCAAGAAATCCCACATTTGTTTGGCCGAGGTATAGTATGCAATAGTTGATGTGATTTGTGGTTGCACACCATTCATGATCCACGACATGACAATATTATTATCTCCCTTCCATGAACCATATTTTTCACTCTTTTCGACAGGCTCATTTTCTTCTATAACATGCTCCTTCTGATGTCCAATCACTGACATCATAAACACACGAGACCAAATCTCATAGTTAGATCCATCTAACTTTACCGTAGAACCATAAGAGAATGGATTTCCTCCACTTTTAACCTCATGAGAAAAATCAGTCATGAGATTTTAGCCATTGCAAATCTATCCACAAGAGATCAACCACCACAGGCAAGAGAATATATATCTATATATATATATATATCTATATATATATATATATATAGATATATATATATATATATATATATATATATATATATTGAACAAGAGACTGATCAGCATGACCAAACTTCCCACAAAGCCACGTTAGATGCACAAGAGCAAGCAAACCGCTGTCCAACTGTTGACAGCAACCCACGGCCAAAAAGAACAGCAATCTAAAAAAAATTGCTAACAGCAAACCCACAATAATCTGCTCCAACCAACAACTTGTCTATTTATGTATCTAATGCAGTTGTACCACACATTAATTTTCACACATCATGGATAACGACAGCAGATAAATGTATTCAACGTAAACTGCCACAAAAAATCATAAAGAGCAGTACTCCACTTCGTTGCCTTGATCATAGACCACATCAAACCATAAGAGTCTCCACGACTGGAGTCTATTCACGCATACCTCCTAGCGTGAATAGACTCCTCCACCTAGTTCCGTTGCTGGAAATCAGTCAACTAGAACAGATGAGAAGAGAAGAAGGAAGAGACGGAAGAAGAGGAAGGAGAACAAGACGGTGGAAGAGATAGCCTGAGAAGGAGAAGGAGGGTCGCCGGCTGTTCACGTCACGTCGCCAGATTCACGGACGTCTGCAGCCTATCGCCGGCTGTTCAAGTCGCGTCGCCAATCACGTCCCACTCTGATACCATGTTGCAGCCTTGAAACGTGGAGAGAGAGAGAGAGAGAGGGCTGAAGACGTGAGAGTTGAGAAGAAAAGAACTCATCTCATTTACTAACCCTAATCTCTATTATAAAGAGATTAGGGTAGAAAGAAGATTTACATATTACATCAATCTAACATAAAGGAAATATTAAAGAGATCTTATAACTCTTTAATATTACAAAGAACCACCTACAAACATAAACATTCTTATTTCAACACTAGTAATATATCATTAATAGACATTACTATAATTATATACATTATGCATTATAATACGTGCATAAAGTATGTTATACGTAATAACTTCTAAGTATATTTAATGTTATATGTTTATTGTATTTTATATACAATATAACATATAAATGTAGTATTTATTTCTTTTGCGATCCTCATTCATGATTTAAATTACTACGAGCTTGTTATCTATTTTGATGCTTAAGGTCAATTTCATATTATGCGTGCAGGGGTTGACTATCTTTGCTTTCAACAAAGGGAAGTTCAATTCAAAGACCTTAAATGAGCTACTAAGTTTAGGTCCCACTTTTGTAATAATAAAGTTTTTTGAGGGTAAGTTTACCAATACTGCTTGGAATTCTATTGCGTTGTTTCTTGATGTCATTTAGGAGGCAAGGAGTAGGCCATGATTTTACATCATTTGTTTCCTTTAATCATGTAGGTGTGCTGGACATTGTCATGATGTATGGGGCATATTCAACAACTCGTCGTTTAGCTGTGATGAGAATTGTTCTCCGTTTTCTTTGGTTTGGTGTTGCTTCAGCATTTGTATCATATCTTCATGTGTGAGTTTTTTGTGTTGTTGTTTCTTTTTTTATCCGAAAGACTTCACTTTGATGTTGCTGCACCTACTGTTTTATGTTTATTTGTCCTATGTTGAATCATGTAGTTATAGATTGTCAAATCTAAACTATGATAGTGATAACCATGCAGGAAGGGACTTCAAAATCCAAAGTTTGTTTTCTACAAGACCTATGTCTTTGTTCTAATTGCATATGCAAGTGTCCAGCTGGCCTTTAGCCTACTCATGCGCATTCCAGCTTGTCACAGGCTGACAAACCGATGTGATCAATAGCCTGTTATGAGATTTATCAAGTGGATGCATCAGGTTTGGTTTCTCCATTGTTCTTCCCATTGCATTTTCTATGGATCTTATTCATTTATTGTTGTTCCTAAAAACTGTTCTTTTCTGATTTAAGGAAAGACATTATGTTGGACGAGGAATGTATGAGCGAACAACTGACTTTGTCAGTAAGTCTGTATTTTGCTGTGGAAATAGCTTTGTCTTGTTCTCAGACATGGAATATTTTTTTAGTTTGATTTTGTGTATATGAAGGGTTTTTTTAGGTGTTTGGGTGTGCCCATGACTAGGGATAGTGTTGTGCTTCACAATGGCTATGTCACATAGGACTGGGTGGTTTTCATGTGGTCATAGATTGTCAAAACTAAACTATGGTAGTGATGGCATTTCATTCTTTTGAAGCCCATTTGTGTGCAATTGGAATGTACATTTTCCTTGTACTCTTTTGGTTGTTAGGCACATTGGACTGGATGAATCCTTTTGGCTGTTGTGAAGTCTGAGTCTTTATTGTGTGAACTAGCACACAGTCCCATGAACAGGGTGCTCATGTTTTTTCATATTGATAAAATGCTGATATATGATTTTCTGGCTTTGTGTATTTGGAGCAAAATTCTCATTTGCCTATTTCCTCCAAGAAAGTAAAAACATATACCAATTGCTAACTGGTCGATGATGATTCTTCTGTTTATGTTTCATCTTTCTGACTGTTTCCTTTCCAACATATGCAGATAAGGCCATTGGTCAATCCTACAAAAGTTATTTATAAATCTTAATGGGCTAGAGTATTCGTGGCATGATCTTGTTTCAAAACGTGAGTTTTTGCTGCTTTTGTCTAGTCATAAAATACTTTCGAGGGATTAAACTAGGAAGGTAAAATGTTCTTGTGGCCTGCATAAGCTCACGTGCCTAACAACAATGGAAACTATAGAAATAATAGACGCACAAGAACCAAAGATCGAACACAGATGTAACGTGGAAAAACCCTCAACTAGCAGGAAAAAAGCCACGGGTAAGGAGGTCTGGTGCCCACTAGCCGCCAGACTCTCTCTCTCTCTTAGAAACTTCATTAACACACAAGATTAGGGTTTACAATGGTATAAGTATGCCCAAACTAAGACCCAATGGATTGGGTTTAGACCCGGACCCGTACATCAAGATCCGTCAACACTCCCCCTCAAGTTGGGCATACATATCAAACATGCCCAACTTGGATACATTTCTCTCAAATGGAGTTACATGTAAAGCTTTAGTTAGAATATTAGCAGTTTGGTCTTCAGACTTCATGTATGATAATGTTAACTCCCTGGCATCAATTCTTTCTCTGATGAAGTGAGGGTCAATCTCAACATGCTTTGTTCGATCATGAAGCACTGGATTGTTAGCCAAGTTAATTGCAGACTTGTTGTCATAATACATCCTCATAGGTCCTTCAATCTCTATCCCAATATCAGTCAGCAAGATCTTTAGCCACAACAACTCTGATACTCTAGTAGCAACTGCCCTATATTCAGCCTCTGCACTTGAGCGAGAACAAACATCTTGTCTCTTGCTTCTCCAAACAACTAGATTTTCCCCCAAGTAAACGCAGTACCTTGAAGTAGATCTTCTGATGTCAACACAGCCTGCCCAGTCTGTGTCACACCCCGACCTTTTGACACTCAAACATTTTTTTTTTTCTAAACATCAAACATCGAGGTGCGACTACACAACAGTTCAAAAGAGATGAGCCAAGCAATTCAAAACAATGAGGCGAACTTTCATTTATATAATTATTTCAATTCTTACAAAATCACATCTATGTATAACAAAAATGCCTCAGACTATATAATTGATGCCTAACAAAAACAAGACATCAATAAAACCAAAATAAGACGCGTCAGTAATACAAAAGACACATCCCAAAACCTCCCCAGTAGGACGTGAGTGAAGCCATCTGCTCAACCTGCTGCCTCGGATCTGCCAAAACCTGAAAAAGAAACAACTGAAGGTTTAGCCTTCGCAGTATGGCAACAAGCCAGGAAAATACCAAACCCTCTTAGATAGGGCTCAAATCAGAAAACAATTATCAAAATCATTCATCATCATGTCGTGTCAGAGCACGACACGTACAAGCCACTCAATGGCCACAGTACACAGTTTCAATCACATGCTTTCACATCAATCACATGCACATCAGTCACGTACAATCATAGACATTACATTTTCATTGACTTTAGTGAATTAACAGTTCCTGTGGGTGCAACACAGGCACACGCACACCATGGGCGGCCTACAACCGAGAGACAACCCCTGTGGTGGCCCATAACAGTATAGATCCATTTCATTCGCTGTAGCGGTAGAGCACTCATCCATGGATGTATGAAGTCCAAGGAGAGATACTCAGCCTTCCCTAGGACACCCAGGTTGGGAAGGCGGGAGCCCAACGCTCCAAGCACAACACACAACAGTACCCTGGGGCCTTGCACCGCCTGCACTCCGAACAGGAGAGACCAGTGGCAAAAGCGGGACGTCTCCCAAACACATAGCTACATCCCACTGGCCTCTCATCTCTTATTCATTCATTCTTATCATTAGATTTACACATTCACCTAGGTCATGAGGTTGGTGCACTTCACGAATGCACTTACACCTCCAATTGCCTCCACACAAGGTCTACACATAATCATAACAGTCATAGCTAGCCGTCATACAATACGGGTACAACTATCCTCCAATTCCATTATTTGCATCATTGCCTGCAGCAATGTGTAAGCAACAGAACAAAACATTCACATCATTCATCATATCAATCACTTCTTCAAAAACTTAGCCAAACCACAGAGAGTAGTCTCAATCTGTGATTGGCTCGTAGCTGTCCTATGCAATTATCATTCTATGATGCTTTTTAATGCACAATTGGGGTCGAGGAGACACTCGACTCGATACCCCGCCTCATCTGTCCTAAACAGTTATCAATTCTAACATGCATTTGCAAATGCGTAACATTTTCAAAACAAACTTCTCATAGTCTTTCCAAAACAATTCATATCATGCATCAAAATATTTACATGCATACACACATTCATTCACTAAACAGTCAATCAATTGCATCACAATCCTAGGATCCCACGACCCTAGGAACACACATTCATACATTTGCCCCAGGCAGGGATTTGCCTGGAATGCTGCCATACCTGTGGCGCGCTCACAAACTCTTCAAAATGCCTCAAGCTTCGAATCCGGTAGCTCAAGGTCGACGGGACGTGCCCGGTGTTCCTGCAGACATAAACAAAATATAAGATTCCTACTAGATACCCAAACAATTCAAACAAATACAAAACAACATCATTGAGGCACGTGTCATCGCCTCAAGAGGGTGTCGACGGGTAGTGTCGACCTACAAACTCTCCAATAGGTCACTTCTCAACTTCTTGTCGTGCCAACAGATGTCAAAACTCAATGCTTCGCCCAGTTCCGCACAACACATTTCTCATTTGCTTTCTGTAGTCTAGGCATCAACCCCATAGTCACACCCAACATATGTATGCTTTTCGTATTTAACTCCAAGGTGCACCCATTCACAAAAACGTGTGCCACGTGCTCCCAAAGATGGTTTTGAATCTTCCCCACAACAACACAATCTCTACCATGCTTCCCTAATGCTTCGAAAATCAACTCATCATGCTTAAATGATCATTATAGGCATGAATCAACACTTCTCCATCATAATCCTAAACTTCCCCAAAAACAAAATCATTAACATGCGTCCCAAATCATCAATTCTAAACTCTAACATGCTCAAACAATAGTTATACATGTTCTCATAGATAATATTCAATAATTGAAGCTCAAATAGGCCTTGCTCACCCCAATCTAAATGTCTAAACTGCTGTGACACCTCCGACAGCCACCTCAAGCGTACAATCGGTCCCCAAATGGCAGAAATTGTGCCAAGCCACCATACCAAGACCACCTAAATGCTGATACGAGGGGAAGAACGTGTTCCCCAATCTGGAATCCTAATAAACAATGATGAAATCCATGAGAAAGAGTGCTCGGTTGGGGAAAATGGGAAAAAACAATCAAGAAATGGGGAGAGAGAGCTCAAGTAGGGAGCGTGTGGGCAGGGAGAGGCACTGACAGAGAGAGACGGACAGAGAGAGGGTTCAGACAGAAATGGGAAAGACGGCAAAGGGGAGGGAAATCGAGCGGGGCAAAGGGAGAGATGGTGAAGAGGAGACGGACGGGACGAGGAGGGAGCTCTAGCAGAGAGGGAGAGGGAGAAATCATGCGGCAGGGGGGGGTGCTGACGAAGTAGGGAGAGGCTGCGTGGGAGGGAGGAGAAGAAGCAGACAGAGAGGGTGAGAGAGGAAACTTACCCACGCTGCCTCCATCGCCACCGCCGCCGCTGCCGTCGTCGGTCCAGCCACTGCCACCACCACACCGACCGCCACTTCTTCCTTGTTGCGGTCGTAGCAGAGGGAATAGTCGAAGAAGGAGAAGAAGAAGACGCTGAAGAAGTCGAGGGAGGAAACTCCCTCCCGCGACGGGGCTCCCTTACACGAGTGGGGCTCGGGTCCGGGTCTGGACCCGCTCCAACCCAACCTGTCTAAAAGAAAAGAACGAGCGTCACAGTCTGCATCAGAATACCCTTCAATTTCTATAGACCTTTGTTTCACATATAGAAGTCCCTTGTCAGGATTCTTCTTCAAGTAACACAGGATTCTATCTACAACCTTCAAGTGCGCATCTGTAGGTGCATGCATAAACTGGCTCATCACATTTACAGCAAATGTGATATCTGGTCTAGTCAGAGTGAGGTATATCAATTTACCAACTAGCCGTTGATATCTCCCTTTAGCTTCTTCACACAAAAGTTCTCCATCCTTGCTACCGAGTTTGTGCCCAGCATCTAGAGGAGTAGAAGCTGGTCTGCATCCCAGTTTTCCTGTCTCCTTCAGTAAATCCAAGGTATACTTCCTTTGATTAAGCACAAGAGTTGTTTCTGATCTGGCAATTTTAATACCAAGGAAATACTTCAGCTTGCCAAGATCCTTGAGATCAAATTCAGCCGATAGTAAACCCTTTAATGTTGTCTCTTTTTCATCATCACCTGTAACAATCATGTCATCAACATAAACCAGCAGTAGAGTAACTTCGATGTCAAAACTGTATTATAATGGCAGTTCTGCTTAGTGCTGATTACAATTCAGGCCATTGGATGTGATGATACCATCCTTAGGCATTAACCCACGTAGATCCAGTTATCCAACCTATTTTGTCTGCATATCTTAAGTCAATCTCTACCTGATCACCTGTCTGGACATATTTGACCAAAGTCATCAATAAAAGCGTAGTCGGGAGTCATGGTCAGTCTTGTAGCTCTTACATATCTTTCAAAGGGATGTTCTGATAGCTTGTAGTTCTAGCATATCTTCAGCTTCAGGAGATGCTGTCATTGACCTCTTCCAAGTTTTGGGAAAAGTCTGCTGAGACCATTGTATATGGCTTTGACTCCTCTTTATTCTCAAAGTTCTCCTATTCTGTAGCAGTTCTGAAGCCTATTCCTCTCAAACAACTCAGCCTCATTTGCCCATCATAGTTCAAAATTTTTGTTTTTGTCTCCATCTTGAACAAACTGAATTGGTTTTCTCATCACGGTCAACAGAAATTTATTGTTAGGTAGAACACATATTCATGTTGAGTTTATCCATAGCAAATCTGATAAATGACATAATAAGGATTTATGCATCTTGTTCCATAAAAAATGGTTCCATCATAAAACCTACTTACATGGCAGAAAAGATACTTTTGGTTCCATGCATGTATTGTGTATGGAGATGTTGGGTCCCTCCTCTTGTAGCTTGGCCAAACAAATTTAGCTAAACAAGAGGAGCCTATGTTCGATTATTTGTTTGTTACAAGATCAGTCTAACCTATCCTGAAACTGAGCGGTTCTGACCCTCAATATCTTTCTGAAATCATCTCATATTCATCTCACTTTTTCTAGGACATTTTTGATTGATTTTGTCACTCTACTGAAATTTGGCAGCTTTCCAAAGCCTTAATTTGATTATTGTACTCCAAGTTTGAATCTGTAGGCATTCTCTTTATAATTGTTGGTCATTTTCCACAGCTAACTCTTTAATAAGGGAATTTTTTTTGCCCCAAAAAGGCTGCAGATCTAGAGATAGAGGCATATCCTTTGTTGGATGAACTGACCTCTAAAATAAGTACCTTAAATTTGGAACGAGTGCGTCGGTTGAAGAGCAGACTTGTTGCTTTGACCTGGAGGGTTCAGAAGGTACTTCTTTTGTTACTTTATCTTGTGTTCACTCTCATCCACTTTTATTTCATTGTGAGTTTCATTTCTTACAGGTCAGGGATGAGATTGAACAACTTATGGATGATGATGGTGACATGGCTGAAATGTATCTGACAGAGAAAAAGCTGCGAGTGGAATCTGCTATTGATGGTGATCAATCTATAGCCGGTTACAGCTCTATAGGAGCTGGAATGTCGGTTTCTGCTCCTGTTTCCCCTGTTTCTTCTCCTACAGAAACCCGGAGACTTGAGAAGAGCCTAAGCATAGCTAGAAGTAGACACGAGAGCATGAAGAGTTCAGAAAGTGCCACGGAAAACATTGAGGAATTGGAAATGTTACTGGAAGCCTACTTCGTTGTCATTGACAGTACCCTCAACAAGCTAACATCGGTACACAACCCAAACAAGATTTCTTTCCTTTTCATGTTGGCTGACCTTAACATCGTTCTTGCTAAAATTCCTGAATGACTTTAATCTTTACAGCTCAAGGAATATATAGATGATACAGAGGACTTCATCAGTATACAATTGGTTAGCACTATTCTCCCTTTATTTTTGAGATGTCATAGAGCTGTATAGAATGCAAGAAAAGGTCCACCAGTTACCCTTCACGCAGAAACATAGTCATGCATCATTCTTGAAAATTGCATTCGTGTGGATAGTGTAGCCCGATGTGCCAGGTAACATCTATGCTAATTAATAAACCGATGAGGTGCCTTCTGGTTGCTTTATCTACTAGATTGGAGGACAGAACTAATTCCATATTCCAAGTTGTCAACATCTGATTGGCACTGCTAGCATACTAATTTGCCTTTGTCAACCTTTGGTATTACTGCCACAAAATAATTTCATATTGTTACTGGTCTGATGCAGGACAATGTGCGGAATCAGTTGATTCAGTTTGAATTGCTGCTTACAACCGCGACATTTGTTGTTGCATCTTTGGGGTAGTAGCAGGAATCTTTGGCATGAATTTCTCGATATCACTATTTGATGAACCAGAGGCATTCAAGTGGGTTTTATTGATCACTGGTGCATGCGGAATTTTTTATTTCTGCACATTTTTATGGTTCTTTAGGCACAGAAGATTGATGCCCTTGTAATGTAGGTATTGTCTGTCAAAAAAACGCAAAAGGAAAAGAAAGAAGAAAAATTTGCCCTTTGTGCGGGCATCTTCAAATGTAGTAATAATGATGGTGATAATAATACAGAAGGGAAAATTTGAGGTTTCGATGAATGAAACCATGAAATGGGCAAAAGGGGTCTGATGCTGCATGCACCTCATATACAGGGCAGGGACGGGACTCTCTCTCTCTTTACATGCGATCAATAATGAACTCTAGTGACTATTGAAAGCAACTTGATCAGAAAATAGAACTCGTAGCTGCGGTATTCTCTGTATTGTACGACCCTTATCATACAAAATGATATGTCTGGGTGAAGAAGACCCAGATGATATTTTCCTTTAATTCACTGCGCCTTTTGCCATGTACACCCAATGAGCAAGGAGGCGATAATGCCCATTTGCCAGGTTGGCGCTGGGGAGACGGAGGAACCCATTGGGACGATACGGGTGGCTTGTTTGAAGAAACTCTTTGCAGGCGAGGGTACTCATCCGAACGTTACTATCTGAGAAAGAGGTCCAGCAGCGAGCTCTATATGGAGACAGATTGTCACTCAAATATTCTGTGGAAATCAGCAATCAGTATGCGATTAAAATAATGGAGAAAGAGTTGGTGCACCGTTCTTCTTTTGTTTTTCTATTCTTTTTCATGGATTGGCAGGCTGGACTTGGGCAGTCTACAAAAGGTTGGAGGTTTAGTAAAATTAGTAATAAAGATGTGAATGGAAACATATTCAATTGCCAATTCGATTTGAAGACCCAGTAAACCACAGCAGATATAATTACTAATAAGATTCATTCTGCAGCTTCACAATTATAATGACTCAAATTTTGAGGTTTTTTTCCTAAAATACATGCGAATCAAACATTAATATAACGTTCTCTCAACTCACTTCAATTTCAGGGCTTGGTCAAAACACTAAGGTTCATAACCTGTCGTGGGCACTTATTGCATCAAGTTCAAAAATTCAAAGCACAAAGTTCGTAAACTAAATCGAATATGGATTTGTCCACGCTTGTCTTATCATCTTCCACTCTAGCTGCTAGGACTCACCTGATAGTAGTTGTCCCGAAAAGATTGTGAACCAAAAATTATCAACACATTAGTTTAACTTCGTCCCAAATCCAGTCTAAGTCAGGGTGATCCTTGCATTAATGCATAAGCATCACAAGCATGTCAATGCAAATCTGCTCAATAATATTCATATGTACAGTTACACAGTTCAACAACTTAGGAAGACGTCAATGCATACATATGCTTGAGTTGATTTATTATTTTTGTCTTTTGAATACAGAGATTAATGGACGATTGCATTAGATTCCCTATACCTTTGAGGCAATTTAGGGGGCCAAACATTTTAACAACACATTATGTGAAATGGAAGAAGTTAATCATCTGCCTAAAATATGCTAATACATTCAGTGATCTCTTCATTCATTTGCATCTTGAAGACCAATTGCAAGGTACTCTCCTAAATTTCATACAGGGAAATTAAGTGTGCTCCCACAATGTGTCCCATGTAGCAGGCCCTAGATTGTTGCCTTCAGTTAAAAGAGATTGGGAGGGTGACATGACGCACGATCAATTTCCTATCCAGCAAGAGATTGTGCATCTCTGTTCCATTAATATGGTTCGTACCTTTCACAAGTCAAGTAAACGGTTAATAATTTATTTTCGCTGTACAATTCCACAGACAAAGAAATGATTTT